>NC_060178.1:38399613-38657113 GCF_021184085.1 Oncorhynchus gorbuscha
ACTTTACAGAAACAGAGTTTATTCCAAGTCAAAACAGGAAAACTGAAACCCTCTAGTCAGTAGAGGGGACAACTGGAGATGCGACCACAGACTGCAGGTCGCTTCGGGAAGGCGCAGTCCGTAGCTGAACTAGACACCTGCTCACACGCAGCATCTGAAGAAGGCAAAAACACGACAGGACGGAACGAGGACACAGAACAGCAAACAAGGATCCGACAAGGACAGAAGCGAAAACAGAGAGAGAAATAGGGACTTAATCAGAGGGCAAAATAGGGAACAGGTGTGAAAGAGTAAATGAGGTAGTTAGGAGAATGAGGAACAGCTGGGAGCAGGAACGAAACGATAGAGAGAGAGAGAGAGAGAGAGAGAGAGGGAGAGAGGGAGGGGAGAGAGAGGGATAGAAAGAGGGAAAGAACCTAATAAGACCAGCAGGGGAAACGAATAGAAGGGGAAGCACAGGGACAAGACATGACAATCAATGACAAAACATGACAGTACCCCCCCACTCACCGAGCGCCTCCTGGCGCACTCAAGGAGGAACCCTGGCGGCAACGGAGGAAATCATTAATCAACGAACGGTCCAGCACGTCCCGAGATGGAACCCAACTCCTCTCCTCAGGACCGTAACCCTCCCAATCCACTAAGTACTGGTGGCCACGTCCCCGAGAACGCATGTCCATGATCTTCCGTACCCTGTAAATAGGTGCGCCCTCGACAAGGACGGGGGGGGAGACGAACGGGGCGCGAAGAAAAGGCTTGACACAGGAGACATGGAAGACTGGGTGGACGCGACGAAGATGTCGCGGAAGAAGCAGTCGTACTGCGACAGGATTGACGACCTGAGAAACACGGAATGGACCAATGAACCGCGGAGTCAACTTGCGAGAAGCTGTCGTAAGGGGAAGGTTACGAGTGGAAAGCCACACTCTCTGACCGCGACAATACCTAGGACTCTTAATCCTACGTTTATTGGCGGCTCTCACAGTCTGCGCCCTGTAACGGCAAAGTGCAGACCTGACCCTCCTCCAGGTGCGCTCACAACGTTGGACAAACGCCTGAGCGGAGGGAACGCTGGACTCGGCGAGCTGGGACGAGAACAGAGGAGGCTGGTACCCAAGACTACTCTGAAAAGGAGATAGCCCGGTAGCAGACGAAGGAAGCGAGTTGTGAGCGTATTCTGCCCAGGGGAGCTGTTCTGCCCAAGACGAGGGTTTCTAAAAGAAAGGCTGCGTAATATGCGACCAATCGTCTGATTGGCCCGTTCTGCTTGACCGTTAGACTGGGGATGAAAACCGGAAGAGAGACTGACGGAAGCACCAATCAAACGACAGAACTCCTCCAAAACTGTGACGTGAATTGCGGACCTCTGTCCGAAACGGCGTCTAACGGGAGGCCATGAATTCTGAACACATTCTCAATGATGATTTGTGCCGTCTCCTTAGCGGAAGGAAGCTTAGCGAGGGGAATAAAATGAGCCGCATTAGAGAACCTATCGACAACCGTAAGAATCACAGTCTTCCCCGCAGACGAAGGCAGACCGGTAATAAAGTCTAAGGCGATGTGAGACCATGGTCGAGAAGGAATGGGAAGCGGTCTGAGACGACCGGCAGGAGGGGAGTTACCTGACTTAGTCTGCGCGCAGTCCGAACAAGCAGCCACGAAACGGCGCGTGTCACGCTCCTGAGTAGGCCACCAAAACCGCTGGCGAATAGAAGCAAGCGTACCCCGAACGCCGGGGTGGCCAGCTAACTTGGCAGAGTGAGCCCACTGAAGAACAGCCAGACGAGTAGAGACAGGAACGAAAAGAAGGTTACTAGGACAAGCGCGCGGTGACGCAGTGTGAGTGAGTGCTTGCTTTACCTGTCTCTCAATTCCCCAGACAGTCAACCCGACAACACGCCCTTCAGGGAGAATCCTCTCGGGGTCGGTAGAAGCTACAGAAGAACTGAAGAGACGGGATAAGGAATCAGGCTTGGTGTTCTTATTTCCCGGGCGATAAGAAATCACGAACTCAAAACGAGCGAAAAACAACGCCCAACGAGCTTGACGTGCATTGAGTCGTTTGGCAGAACGGATGTACTCAAGGTTCTTATGGTCAGTCCAAACGACAAAAGGAACGGTCGCCCCCTCCAACCACTGTCGCCATTCGCCTAGGGCTAAGCGGATGGCGAGCAGTTCGCGGTTACCCACATCATAGTTGCGTTCCGATGGCGACAGGCGATGGGAAAAATACGCGCAAGGATGGACCTTGTCGTCAGAATGGAAGCGCTGGGACAGAATGGCTCCCACGCCCACCTCGGAAGCGTCAACCTCGACAATGAATTGTTTAGTGACGTCAGGAGTAACAAGGATAGGAGCGGATGTAAAACGCTTCTTCAGGAGATCAAAAGCTCCCTGGGCGGAACCGGACCACTTAAAGCACGACTTGACAGAAGTAAGGGCTGTGAGAGGGGCTGCCACTTGACCGAAATTACGAATGAAACGCCGATAGAAATTCGCGAAACCGAGAAAGCGCTGCAACTCGACACGTGACTTAGGGACGGGCCAATCGCTGACAGCCTGGACCTTAGCGGGATCCATCTGAATGCCTTCAGCGGAAATAACAGAACCGAGAAATGTGACAGAGGAGACATGAAAGGCGCACTTCTCAGCCTTCACATAGAGACAATTCTCTAAAAGGCGCTGGAGTACACGTCGAACGTGCTGAACATGAATCTCGAGTGACGGTGAAAAAATCAGGATATCGTCAAGGTAAACGAAAACAAAGATGTTCAGCATGTCTCTCAGTACATCATTAGTACAACTAATGCCTGAAAGACAGCTGGAGCATTAGCGAGACCGAACGGCAGAACCCGGTATTCAAAATGCCCTAACGGAGTGTTAAACGCCGTTTTCCACTCGTCCCCCTCTCTGATGCGCACGAGATGGTAAGCGTTACGAAGGTCCAACTTAGTAAAGAACCTGGCTCCCTGCAGAATCTCGAAGGCTGACGACATAAGGGGAAGCGGATAACGATTCTTAACCGTTATGTCATTCAGCCCTCGATAATCCACGCAGGGGCGCAGGTACCGTCCTTCTTCTTAACAAAAAACCCCGCTCCCGGCGGGAGAGGAAGAAGGCACAACGGTACCGGCGTCGAGAGAAACAGACAGATAATCTTCGAGAGCCTTACGTTCGGGAGCCGACAGAGAGTATAGTCTACCCCGAGGGGGAGTGGTCCCCGGAAGGAGATCAATACAACAATCATACGACCGGTGAGGAGGAAGGGGAGTTGGCTCTGGACCGACTGAAGACCGTGCGCAGATCATGATATTCCTCCGGCACTCCTGTCAAATCACCAGGTTCCTCCTGAGAAGAGGGGGCAGAAGAAACAGGAGGGATAGCAGACATTAAACACTTCACATGACAAGAAATGTTCCAGGATAGGATAGAATTACTAGACCAATTAATAGAAGGATTATGACATACTAGCCAGGGATGACCCAAAACAACAGGTGTAAAGGTGAACGAAAAATCAAAAAGGAAATGGTCTCACTGTGGTTACCAGATACTGTGAGGGTTAAAGGTAGTGTCTCACATATGATACTGGGGAGAAGACTACCATCTAAGGCGAACATGGGCGTGGGCTCCCTAACTGTCTGAGAGGAATGTCATGTTTCCGAGCCCATGCTTCGTCCATAAAACAACCCTCAGCCCCAGAGTCTATCAAGGCACTGCAGGAAGCTGCCGAACCGGTCCAGCGTAGATGGACCGACAAGGTAGTACAGGATCTTGATGGAGAGACCTGAGTAGTAGCGCTCACCAGTAGCCCTCCGCTTACTGATGAGCTCTGGCCTTTTACTGGACATGAAATGACAAAATCTCCAGCAGAACCGCAATAGAAGCAAAGGCGGTTGGTGATTCTCCGTTCCCTCTCCTTAGTCGAGATGCGAATACCTCCCAGCTGCATGGGCTCAATCTCTGAGCCAGTGGGAGGAGATGGTTGAGATGCGGAGAGGGGAACACCGTTAACGCGAGCTCTCTTCCACGAGCTCGGTGACGAAGATCTACCCGTCGTTCTATGCGGATGGCGAGTGCAATCAAAGAATCCACGCTGGAAGGAACCTCCCGGGAGAGAATCTCATCCTTAACCTCAGCGTGGAGTCCCTCCAGAAAACGAGCGAGCAACGCCGGCTCGTTCCAGTCACTGGAGGCAGCAAGAGTGCGAAACTCTATAGAGTAATCCGTTATGGATCGATCACCTTGACATAGGGAAGCCAGGACCCTGGAAGCCTCCCTCCCAAAAACTGAACGATCAAAAACCCGTATCATCTCCTCTTTAAAGTTCTGATACTCGTTAGTACACTCAGCCCTTGCCTCCCAGATAGCTGTGCCCCACTCCCGAGCCCGTCCCGTAAGGAGTGATATGATGTAGGCGATCCGAGCTCTCTCTCTTGAGTATGTGTTGGGCTGGAGAGAGAACACAATATCACACTGGGTGAGAAAGGAGCGGCACTCAGTGGGCTGCCCAGAGTAACATGGTGGGTTATTAACCCTAGGTTCCGGAGACTCGGAAGACCAGGAAGTAGCTGGTGGCTCGAGACGGAGACTCTGAAACTGTCCTGAGAGGTCGGAGACCTGAGCGGCCAGGGTCTCAACGGCATGACGAGCAGCAGACAATTCTTGCTCGTGTCTGCCGAGCATCGCTCCCTGGATCTTGACGGCTGAGTTGCGAGAATCCGTAGTCGCTGGGTCCATTCTTGGTCGGATCCTTCTGTTATGCAGGTGAATGAGGACCCAAAAGCGACTTTACAGAAACAGAGTTTATTCCAAGTCAAAACAGGAAAACTGAAACCCTCTAGTCAGTAGAGGGGGACAACTGGAGATGCGACCACAGACTGCAGGTCGCTTCGGGAAGGCGCAGGCCGTAGCTGAACTAGACACCTGCTCACACGCAGCATCTGAAGAAGGCAAAAACACGACAGGACGGAACGAGGACACAGAACAGCAAACAAGGATCCAACAAGGACAGAAGCGAAAACAGAGAGAGAAATAGGGACTTAATCAGAGGGCAAAATAGGGAACAGGTGTGAAAGAGTAAATGAGGTAGTTAGGAGAATGAGGAACAGCTGGGAGCAGGAACGAAACGATAGAGAGAGAGAGAGAGAGGGAGAGAGGGAGGGGGAGAGAGAGGGATAGAAAGAGGGAAAGAACCTAATAAGACCAGCAGGGGGAAACGAATAGAAGGGGAAGCACAGGGACAAGACATGACAATCAATGACAAAACATGACAGACATTAAAGGAATGGTCTCTTGGAAACATTTATTTTACTTCACAGGAATATTCCTATGAAAACATTAGTTAATGACCTAATGAGACTCTTAAGGGAAAGTTGTGGGAATGTTTGCTTTTGGGTAGGATGATAATTTGGCTGATATTAACTGTGTGTGGTTGGCATTGATTAAGGACTGTTAAGGATTGGGGCATGGCCAGCAGGAGCTTTACAGAACCTGTGAGGGTGACTTCAGGTTACTTAGAAGTTATTTAGAGTGTAGATAGGTCATATGACTAAGAAGCGTTGTTTGTGAGGGACATAGCATAGCTCCACACACATATACATTTAGATCCCTGGTCTATTGATGGAAAGTTAAAGGGGTGCAGAGGAGGTGGAGCTGATCAATTATGGTGCACAAAGACCACTATCTTACAGTCAATCCCCGGCCACCATAAACGATCACATACAGCAAGTTTTACCAGCCTATGGTGCCTCTTGTTTGCTTTATAGACATTGGGATTACAGCACAGTTTCCCAGATTAAGGCATGAGAGCTAATTCTTAATTTCAGGTGTCACATGGGCTGGCAAGTCATGGTTGTTTACCAAATAAATAAACTCAGCAAAAGAAGAAACGTCCCTTTTTCAGGACCCTGTCTTTCAAAGATAATTCGTAAAAATCCAAATAACTTCACAGATCTTCATTGTAAAGGGTTTAAAACAGTTTTCCATGCTTGTACAATTAATCATAAACAATTAATGAACATGCACATGTGGAACGGTCGTTAAAGACACTAACATCTTACAGAATGTAGGGAATTAAAATCACAGTTATGAAAACTTAGGACACTAAAGAGGCCTTTCTAAGGACTCTGAAAACACCAATAGAAAGATGCCCAGGGTCCCTGCTCCTCTACGTGAACGTGCCTTAGGTATACTACAAGGAGGCAGGGCAATGTGGCCAGGGCAATAAATTGCAATGTCTGTACTGTGAGACGTCTAAGACAGTGCTACAGGGAGACAGGATGGACAGCTGATCGTCTTTGCAGTGGCAGACCACGTGTAATAACACCTGCACAGGATCATTACATCCGAACATCACACCTGTGGGACAGGTATGTTTAGGTTAGTGATTACTGTCTTATTTCACTGTAGAGTCTCCAGCCCAGCTCAATATGCCTTAGCTAGCCCTTCTGTTCCACCCCCACACATGAGGTGACCTCACCTGGCTTAAATGGTGCCTCTAGAGACAAAACCACTCTCACAGTCACTCAATGCCTTGGTTTACCTCCACTGTGTCCACATCCTACCATACCCTTGTCTGTACATTATGCCTTGAATCTATTTTTCTGCGCCCAGAAATCTGCTCCTTTTACTCTCTGTTCTGAACACACACGACGACCAGTTCTTGTAGTCTTTAGCCGTACCCTTATTCTACTCCTCATCTGTTCCTCTGGTGATGTAGAGGTTAACTCAGGCTGTGCAGCCCCTAGCTCCACTCCCATTACCCAGGCGCTCTCTTTTGTTGACTTTTGTAACTGTAAAAGCCTTGGTTTCATGCATGTTAACATTAGAAGCCTCCTCCCTAAGTTTGTTTTATTCACTGCTTTATTTCGCCAAACCGGATGTCCTAGCCATGTCTGAATCCTGGCTTAGGAAGGCCACCAAAAATCCTGAAATTTCCATCCCCAACTATAACATTTTCCGACAAGATAGAACTGCCAAAGGGGGCGGAGTTGCAATCTACTGCAGAGATAGCCTGCAGAGTTCCGTCATACTATCCAGGTCTGTGCCCAAACAATTCTAGCTTCTACTTTTAAAAATCCACCTTTCCAGAAACAAGTCTCTCACTGTTTCCGCTTGTTATAGACCCCCTTCAGCCCCCAGCTGTGCCCTGAACACCATATGTGAATTGATTACCCCCATCTATCTTTAGAGTTTGTACTGTTAGGTGACCTAAACTGGAACATGCTTAACACCCCGGCCGTCCTACAATCTAAGATAGACGCCCGCAATCTCATACAAATTATCAATGAACCTACTAGGTACAACCCTTAATCCGTAACCATGGGCATCCTCTTAGATATCATCCTGACCAACTTGCCCTCTAAATACACCTCTGCTGTCTTTAACCAGGATCTCAGCGATCATTGCCTCATTGCCTGCGTGCGTAATGAGTCAAACGACCACCCCTCATCACTGTCAAACGCTCCCTAAAACACTTCAGCGAGCAGGCATTTCTAATAGACCTGGCCCAGGTATCCTGGAAGGATATTGACCTCATCCCATCAGTAAAGGGTGCCAGGTTGCTCTTTAAAAGTGCTTTCCTAACTATCTTAAATAAGCATGCCCCATTCAAAAAATGTAAAACTAAGAACAGATATAGGCCTTGGTTCACCCCAGACTTGACTGCCCTTGACCAGCACTAAAACATCCTGTGGTGTTCTGCATTAGCATCGAATAGCCCGCGCGATATGCAACTTTTATGGGAAGTCAGGAATCAATATACTCAGTCAATTAGGATAGCTAAGCTTAACTTTTTCAAACAGAAATTTGCATCCTGTAGTTTAGTTCAAAAAAGTTTTTGGACACTGTAAAGTCCATGGAGAATAAGGGCACCTCCTCCCAGCTGCCCACTGCACTGAGGATAGGAAACACTGTCACCACCGATAAATCTATGATAATCCCTCACTTCAATAAGCATTTTTATATTGCTGGCCATGCTTTCCACCTGGCTACCCCTACCCCGGCTAACATCTCAGTATCCCCTGAAGCAACTTGTCCCGCTTCTCCTTCACCCAAATCCAGATAGCTGATGTTCGGAAAGAGCTGTCTAGACAATCTGAACCCTCTCTCTCTAAAATGATCTGCTGACATTGTTTCAAACCCTATTACTAGCCTATTTAGCCTCTTTTTCGTATCGTCTGAGATCCCCAAAGATTGGAAAGCTGCCGCAGTCATCCCCCTCTTCAAAGGATGTGGCACCCTAGACCTGAAAGCCAAGTTAGCAAACAGATCACTGACCATTTCGAATCCCACCGTACCTTCTCCACTACGCAATCTGGTCACGGGTGCACCTCAGCCACGCTCAAGGTCCTAAACGATATCATAACGCCATCTATAATAGACAGTACTGTGCAGCCGTATTCATAAACCTGGCCAAGGCTTTCGACTCTGTCAATCACTGCATTCTTATTGGCAGACTCAATAGCCTTGATATAACTGCTTTTCCTGGTTCACCAACTACTTCTTCAGAGTTCGTAGAGATAGAGTTCATTGTGTCAAATCAGAGGGCCTGTTGTCCGGACCTTTGACAGTCTCAATAGCCTTCAAATAACTGCTTCGCCTGGTTCACCAACTACTTCTTCAGAGTTCGTAGAGATAGGGTTCATTGTGTCAAATCGGAGGGCCTGTTGTCCGGACCTTTGACATTCTCTATGGGGGTGCCACAGGGTTCAATTCTCGGGCCGACTCTCTTCTCTGTATATATCAATGATGTCGCTCTTGCTGCTGATGATTCTTTGATCCAGTACACAGACAACACCATTCTGTATACATCTGGCCCTTCTTTGGACACTGTGCTAATAAAACTCCAAACGAGCTTCAATACTCCTTCCGAGGCCTCCAACTGCTTTTAAATGCAAGTAAAACTAAGTGCATGATCTTCAACCGATTGCTGCATCACTACTCTAGATGGTTCTGAATATGTGGACAACTACAAATACCTAGGTGTCTGGTAATACTGTAAACTCTCCTGCCAGATTCATATTAAGCATCTCCAATCCAAAATTACATCTAGAATCGGCTTCCAATTTCACAACAAAACCTACTTCACTCATGCTGCCAAACATACCCTCGCAAAACTGACTATCCTACCGATACTTACATTTACATTTAAGTCATTTAGCAGACGCTCTTATCCAGAGCGACTTGACTTCTAGAGTCACTGAAAGCCTTGTATAGGCAATATTTTTAACTGTTAACAATACTCTTTCTAGTAATCAATCTGGGTCCCAAAAGGTTCTATGCTTGGTCCATTACTGTTCACTCTCTACATGAACAATATCGGTGACGAGATAAGAAAGTGTCAAATTCATTTATATGCTGATGACACTGTCATGTACTCTATTGCTTCAATGGCTGACCAAGCATTATCACTATTGGAGACAGATTTTAAGATATTACAAGGGACTTTTATACAGCTGAAACTTGTTTTAAATATAAAGAAAACACATTTGATTATTTTTAATAGGTTCAAAAAGTTGATTGAAAATACACTTGCACTTACGAGCTTAGATGGATCTCGAATTAATCAGGTCTCTGCATATAAATACTTAGGGATGATAAAGTGTCTTTTAAAATGCATATTGATGACCTTTGTAAACGGCTAAAAATCAAGCTAGGCTTTCTCTATGGAAACAGGACAGTCTGTTATAGATTATGGTGATATTATTTACATGCATGCTACGGCATCAACACTTAAATCGCTGGATGCTACTTATCATTGCGCACTTAGCTTTATTACAGGTGTTAGCTACAGAACTCACCACTGTGTTTCCTATCATAATGCGGGTTGGACTTCGCTGTCCGTGAGATGAGAACAACATGCTCTCGTTTTTGTCTATAAAGCACTTCTGAATAAGCTACATTCTTATTGATCATCACTCATCAATATTATAATTATAATTCCTAAAACCAGGTCTCAAGCATGGATTACACTTGAGGCCCATGCGATTTCCACAGAGTTGGGTATGGCTGCCTTTTCCTGTTGCACTCCTTGCCTATGGAATAGCCTGCAGACTAAACTTAAACTTGAGACTCTTGTCCCCCTTGCTCATTTTAAATATTTAGTGGAGCATTTGTTTTTGAATTTTTTGAACTGTTTCGGGTAATGCAAGTTCTTGTGCTGTTAGTAGAATAACCTATGTGTAAATTAAATCTGTTGTTGTATTTTTTATTTATTATTGTATTATCTGTGATCGTTTTGTTTGTCTTGTTTAGTTTTTTAATCATTGTACCTAAACTGTATGTGTAAACATGTATACGCAGGGCCCAGCTGTAAAAAAGACCTTGGTCTCAGTCTGTGTTCCTTGTTGAAACAAAGGTATAATAATTATTTTATTTACAGATATGAAATATTGATTAATATGTGCAAAATGTGTAATTTGCATAGGCCTATACAATATAATGCCTAAACTTAATAAAAACCATCTTAATTCATTTACAGAGCACATGGGCTACATTTAGATTCTGCTATGTAGGTGCACTTCAAATGTGGGCTACCTATAGACTATTTTACAGCAACTTGCAATGATTTAATTTAATCAAAATCTGATCTGAGCAAATACTGAAAGGCAACCTTCCCACTGTCCACATACGTCAATTCAGCATCTATTCCACATTGGTTCAACAGCATGTCATTGAAATTAGGTGGAAACAACGCTGATTCAACCAATATGCTCAGTGGGTAGGTGTCACATTCTGACCTTAGTTATTTTGTTATGTCTTTGTTTGAGTATGGTCAGGGTGTGAGTTGGGTGTGTTGTCTGTTTGTTTTTCTATGATTTGGGATTTCTGTGTTTGGCCTGGTATGGTTCTCAATCAGAGGCAGCTGTCAATCGTTGTCCCTGATTCAGAACCATATTTAGGTAGCCTGTTTTCACCCTTGAGTTGTGGGTGATTGTTTTCTGTTTTGTGTCTGCACCAGACAGAACTGTTTCGGTTTAATTTCGTTCTCTTTGTTGTTTTATTTTTTTGTGTTCTGAGTTATAGTAAATATCATGAACACTTACCACGCTGCGCATTGGTCCTCCGATCCTTCCTACTACTCCTCCTCGTCAGAGGAGGAAGACTCTCCTCGTCAGAGGAGGAAGAAGAAACCCGTTACAGTAGGCTAATGTGCTCATTCAGATTATTCCTCAAAAAGTATGGGTGCAGAATCCCGATTAATGAAGTCCAAAATAAATTAGATGGACAGACAGCACACCAAAAGCATAGCTTAAATAGGCAAATCCATTGATTAATGAAGACTAATTGCTTATGCTTTTGGTTGCCTGTGGTGTGACTCACACACCTCAGTAACTCTCACTGATGCACAGGCACACTTTCGATGTTCTTATTTTGCCCACTTGATCTGTCAGCATGGGGTTTAAAAAACACAACAACAACAAAAACACTAAATACCTGTAAAGTAGAAACTGCATGAGAAAAATAGACATTTGTGGTCCCTACAGGTGTAGCCATAATAGTTATGGCCAGGCTGTGGCTGATTACTCTATATGGCACAAGTATTAGTCTCATGTTACATTTGCCTTGGTAGAGAGGAGCCCTGAGGAGCTCCAATGTTTCTTCTATTTTATTCAACTTCATTATCAATTGCATCGAACAAAGCTAATTGGCCACCAGCGGCTAAACCATGTTGAAGATCACATGTTTTAAAACAGAGATTAATTACATCCCAGAATAGACCTGAGATTGGGTCCAAACCTTAAACCGAAAGGAAATTATATCCAGGTCTAAATTTTCAGACTGACTCCAATTGTGTATGAAGACAGATTTTATATACTGTAAAGTGTAGCTCTTTCTTTGTATCATATATCATTGTATCTCTGCACACACACACACACACACACACACACACACACACACACACACACACACACACACACACACACACACACACACACACACACACACACACACACACACACACACACACACACACACACACACACACACACACACACACACACACACACACACACACACACACACACACACACACACACACACACACACACACACACACACACACACACACACACACACACACACACACACACACACACACACACACACACACGTGGGAGCGGAGACGCCAAGCAGTCTGGGCTGAGTTGAGAAGTATTGTTATTAACTTTTTTTCTCCAGTGTGAATAAAAGCCACAGTAAGGGCACATCCCTGCTCCATAGCTGCAGGGCCTGGCTTTGTTCTCCTCCATAATGCACACATAATTACAGTCTTAACGAGAGGCTGAGCCTACCCTGCTCACTCTCTTTCTCTCTCTCTCTCATCTGTCCCTCACCTTGCACAGCTATGACAAGTGTCCACGACTCCACCTAGCTACCTACACATGCCCCAAAACAATTGCTTGGTACCAGGTCACCAGTTTGGTAACCCTGCTATCACTTGCTCCCAGCAATGTCCATCCCTCCATCATTAGAGCATTTTTGCCCTTTTATCCCTTAGTCTGTATCCTTTCATCGGAAATACCTCTCAATTTAATTTCACTCTCATCAATCCCTCCAATCCTCATCAATAGCTCTGTTAGGTATTTGCACAAACTGTAAGTCGCTCTGGATAAGAGTGTCTGTTAAATGACTAAAATGTAAATGTATATAAGAAAGGACATCGTTTTCATACTGTTGAGCTGAGGAAAGTTGGTAGTAGCTTTCATCCCAGAGTCAAGGTGATGTGTAGAGAGATTATATACCAGATAATGATATGACCCTGGGGGAACAGCTAAACAGAAAATAGGCCTAGAACTGAACCCTGTGGGACACCACAGTCTTGAATCTACATCCTGAACTTACAAGTCAGTGGTATGCCTGTCAACCAAAGGGTGATATCTATTCCATGCTCTTAGGGAGTACAAGACAAATCACCTTTAATACATTTTGTTTGTTGCCCTGTGGCAAATTACATTCTAATATTCACAATGCCAGTGAATAGCATATGGTGTTAGATTCTTGAGTTTGTGCATGGTGATGGATGACTTGTGGTTGATGTATACTGTGCCACACTGAGTCGAGAGGGGTGGTATACTAATGCAGAGGCATGGCCTTACAGAATCTGTGGAGGCCCTGCAAAACAAAATAAGAATATTGTTTTAATGAGTAGACATGAAGACAGCTTTGTGAGAAAATGTCCATGTAGATTCAGTCAATCCCCACTGGCCTTAAATTTGGGGCTGATGAACAGACTGACACACAAGATGTGTCACAATGTGTGAACCCATGATTTCAACTCAAACACATAGGGGACTAATATATCATGACTCATGACATTTCTATTTTACATTGTGCATCTATCCATGCTAGACTACAAGATTAGCATGATGTGGTGATAGAAATGCTACTACGGGGGTTCAAGGTTTAGGGGTGACATACAAATCAACACATTGAACCCCCCCAAAAGGAGATTTTACAACCAAACATTATATTATAAATGTGATATTAATTACTGATTATTTTCTCAACGCTATTGGCACAGTGAGCATGGTCCCAGTGTAGTTCAATTAACCTTCCGGTTTGTCTTGGATAAAAACCCACGAGCTGGCAACATAGAGGTAAAATGACATGGTTCATGCAAGGGGGAGGGCGTGTCCGGTGATTACTGAGGTGATTAGAGCACGAATGTTGGTGCGAGATGAAAGCGCAGGAATCTATCATTCTCGACACGTCATTTTTTGGCGTAATAACACCGGTCCTTCGGCAGAAGACAACAAACATTACTGTAGGCTTTTTCTTGGAACTCAGCACAGGGATAAAAGTACAATGTGAATTTCACAATGGAACCTGTTACGACGTCTTATCTTCAGAAGACCTATATTTATCGTTCAGACTAATTATTTTCAGTAGGCTATATAGACCTAGCTTTTTTGCAATAGCCTATACAAAGACTGCATACAAACTAATAATTTACTAAGATCAATTAGCCTAAATTTGGCCTATGCAATTTACAACAACAGGGCATCATGTCCATAGAACAAACATATTCTTGATTTGTGCAGCAATCCAAGTAAACACTAAATGACACTACTTTAAGGTGCATGTAGCCTATTGAGTTAGGCTATCCATTGGGTTCCAATTCTATTATAGGCTACAAATGGACATTTGGTGAATCTAAATGTGCAAACGTGTTGGCTCATTGCATGGTAACGTGGTTACATTGTTGGCCCCTTGCCAGCTAAGTGGATATTGCGATTTGTTTTCACTTCAAAGTGCTTTAGTTTGTTAAACTCCAAATCTATTTTGCATGAAGAAACAACCGGTCATTCATCACAAACTTTGTGAATATCTGGGTTTTCATAATCCAGAAAGACTGCATTTAATCAGTGGACGCCACTCATTTTATTACAGCTCACCTGTCATAATTGTTTTCTTTACTAAAGTAAAGGTTTATTATTGTTATTATTATTGTTAAAGGTACTGCATAGGTGTAAACATAATTGTTTTAGCTAGAGATAGCACTTGTATAGCCTAAGAAAGTAGAAGAAATGTGCAGAAACTAGTTTTGAATGCATTTTATTTAAGGGAAACAATAACACTCTTTAACTTTTTTGGCAAAATAGTGATAGTCTTAGAGTTGAGGTCGGAAGTTTACATACACCTTAGCCAAGTACATTTAAACTCAGTTTTTCACAATTCTTGACATTTAATCCAAGTAAAAAGACACTGTCAGCTAGGATCACCACTTTATTTTAATTAAGAATGTGAAATGTCAGGATAATAGTAGAGAGAATGATTTATTTCAGCTTTTATTTCTTTCATCACATTCCCAGTGGGTCAGAAGTTTACATACACTCAATTAGTATTTGGTAGCATTGCCTTTAAATTGTTTAACTTGGGTCAAACGTTTCACAAGCTCCACAAGTTTCCACAATACGTTGGGTGAATTTTGGCCAATTCCTCCTGACAGAGCTGGTGTAACTGTGTCAGGTTTTTTAGGCCTCCTTGCTCGCACACGCTTTTTCAATTCTGCCCACAAATTATCTTTTGGATTGAGATCAGGGCTTTGTGATGGCCGCTCCAATATCTTGACTTTGTTGTCCTTAAAGCCATTTTGCCACAACTTTGGAAGTATGCTTGGGGTCATTGTCCATTTGGAAGACCCATTTGTGACCAAAGCTTTAACTTCCTGACTGATGTCTTGAGATGTTGCTTCAATAAATCCACATAATTTTCCTGCCTCATGATGCCATATATTTTGTGAAGTGCACCAGTCCCTCCTGCAGCAAAGCACGCCCACAACATGATGCTGCCCACCCCCGTGCTTCACGGTTGGGATGGTGTTCTTCGACTTGCAAGCCTGCCCCTTTTTCCTCCAAACATATCGATTGACAAACAGTTATATTTTTGTTTCATCAGACCAGAGGACATTTCTCCAACAAGTACCATCTTTGTCCCCATGTGCAATTGCAAACCGTAGTCTGGCTTTAATGCGGTTTTGGAGCAGTGGCAACTTCCTTGCTGAGCAGCCTTTCAGGTTATGTGAATATAGGACTCATTTTACTGTGGATATAGATACTTTTGTACTTGTTTCCTCCAGCATCTTCACAAGGTCCTTTGCTGTTGTTCCGAGATTGATTTTCACTTTTTGCACCAAAGTACGTTCATCTCTAGGAGACAGAACACGTCTCCTTCCTGAGCGGTATGACGGCTGCATGGTCCCATGGTGTTTATACTTGCGTACTATTGTTTGTACAGAGTAACGTGGTACCTTCAGGCATTTGGAAATTGTTCCCAAGGATGAACTAGGCTTGTGGAGGTCTACAATTATTTTCTGAGGTCTTGGCTGATTTATTTTGATTTGCCCATGATATAAAGAAAAGAGGCACTGAGTTTGAAGATAGTGCTTGAAATACATCCACATGTACACATCCAATTCACTCAAATTATGCAATTAGACTATCAGAAGCTTCTAAAGCCATTCTGTAAACAATTTTTGGAAAGATTACTTGTGTCATGCACAAAGTAGATGTCCTAACCGACTTGCCAAAAGTATAGTTTGTTAACAAGAAATTTGTGGAGTGGTTGAAAAACGAGTTTTAATGATTCCAACGTAAGTGTATGTAAACTTCCAACTTCAGCTTTGTATACTGTACAATGAGGAATTCAACAACAAAATACTAGTCTTCTCCCATTTTTTGAACCATTGCCCAAACCCACAAGGTGTATAAACAACAACAATAAATAACAATAAAAGAATATAATAGATACAAAACATAAACGTGAAGAACATACATCAATCAATTCTAATTAGCATATGTAGGAAGTGTTTGTGCAAGTGTGTGTGCATGGCCTTTGCAGATGTATTTCTCACATATGCAGCACATAGTATTTGTTTTACAGTCCTCTTTGGTGTGCAGAATTGGCATATCCTCATCTTGCCTGCCCCAGCTGCAGCCTCAGGTGGATCAGGACAAGATTCAGCCCCCAGAAAAGCTTTCACAAGCGCTACAGAGGCTGCTGTGCAGGGGAGGCACTCCCTTCTTTGAATGTGTGGGGTTACAAGTGCCTTTCCCAGCTGCTCCAGGAACACCCTCCTCTTGTTTCGCTTATCAGGCATCCAGGTAGGGTTGATCTTGTTCCATATCACGAAGGAATTGTATGAGGACACATCAATTATGTTATGGAAGATGACAAGGGGCCAGCGGGCAGTCATCCTCCTACAGCTGTAAGTTCCAATCACCTTGTCCAGGTTGTCCACACCTCCTTTGTTGTGGTTGTAGTCCAGGATGATGGCTGGCTTCCTGTCCTCACGATCACTGAAATCATCCGTGTTTTGTGCAGTGTGCTCAGGAGGACCACATTCTTGTTCCTCCTGGATATCTGAAAAAATCTGATCTACGACCTGTTGGGCACTGAAACGTGCACTCATGGCCTCAGCAAAAAGAGAACTGGGGGGACTGTCATCTGCAGCACCTTTACAGCCTCTGACTGCATTCCCCATTAGTAAACAATGCTTTCAAGAAAATTGTATTTTGTCTGAAATGGTTTTTATTTTGTCTGTGAACTTGAGTCATGTGTGGAGTCATGGAGGGTAGATGCTTCACATACACAAGAAGGTTTTAGTTTTGTCTGAGTTCAATCAGTAGCACACATAATGTAAATTTCTCATAGTGTGTGTGTGTGTGTGTGTGTGTGTGTGTGTGTGTGTGTGTGTGTGTGTGTGTGTGTGTGTGTGTGTGTGTGTGTGTGTGTGTGTGTGTGTGTGTGTGTGTGTGTGTGTGTGTGTGTGTGTGTGTGTGTGTGTGTGTGTGTGTGTGTGTGTGTGTGTGTGTGTGTGTGTGTGTGTGTGTGTTTCTGTTTTTTGTGGTGTGTAAATTATTTTATAACTGCTGGGTCAAGAATGACCCTAAGACAGTCTTTGTGCCCTGGTGGTGTACAGCTTTCATGGAAATATGAACAAAGGTGATGTTTCACTTTTTCTAATGTTGGGGTCATTCTCTGAAAAGTCATCACATTTCAAGTTGAAAAAATATAATTTAAGGGGCTTTCTCTGCTGTTAAAATTAGTGGAGGGCAATTTTTTACCCTTAAGAAAACACAAGGGTTAAGCCTACTCTGCATTTGTATCCTCACAAAACAGACAGGCACCTGATGTGGTATCATGCATTTTCATGTATTTCCTGCAATAAACAAATTGTTACGATCGTTGGTTGAATTAATAGACCAAGGAGAAGCGTGCAGAGTTCCACATGTTTATTAGATGAAACTCACAGAAAACAATAAAGCGCAAAACGAAACGTGAAACTAATGTAGTGCTCGCAGGCAACTAGACATAGACAAGATCCCACAAAAACCCAGTGGGAAAAGGCTGCCTAATTACACTGCTCAAAAAAATAAAGGGAACACTTAAACAACACAATGTAACTCCAAGTCAATCACACTTCTGTGAAATCAAACTGTCCACTTAGGAAGCAACACTATACACACACAATACATTTCACATGCTGTTGTGCAAATGGAATAGACAACAGGTGGAAATTATAGGCAATTAGCAAGACACCCCCAATAAAGGAGTGGTTCTGCAGGTGATGACCACAGACCACTTCTCAGTTCCTATGCTTCCTGGCAGATGTTTTGGTCACTTTTGAATGCTGGCGGTGCTTTCACTCTAGTGGTAGCATGAGACGGAGTCTACAACCCACACAAGTGGCTCAGGTAGTGCAGCTCATCCAGGATGGCACATCAATGCGAGCTGTGGCAAGGTTTGCTGTGTCTGTCAGCGTAGTGTCCAGAGCATGGAGGCGCTACAAGGAGACAGGCCAGTACATCAGGAGATGTGGAGGAGGCCGTAGGAGGGCAACAACCCAGCAGCAGGACCGCTACCTCCACCTTTGTGCAAGGAGGAGCAGGCGGAGCACCGCCAGAGCCCTGCAAAATGACCTCCAGCAGGCCACAAATGTGCATGTGTCTGCTCAAACGGTCAGAAACAGACTCCATGAGGGTGGTATGAGGGCCCGACGTCCACAGGTGGGGGTTGTGCTACAGCCCAACACGTGCAGGTCGTTTGGCATTTGCCAGAGAACACCAAGATCGGCAAATTCGCCACTGGCGCCCTGTGCTCTTCACAGATGAAAGCAGGTTCACACTGAGCACTTGTGACAGACGTGACAGTCTGGAGACGCCGTGGCGAATGTTCTGCTGCCTGCAACATCCTCCAGCATGACCGGTCAGTCATGGTGTGGGGTGGCATTTCTTTGGGCGGCCGCCCAGCCCTCCATGTGCTCGCCAGATGTAGCCTGACTGCCATTAGGTACCGAGATGAGATCCTCAGACCCCTTGTGAGACCATATGCTGGTGCGGTTGGCCCTGGGTTCCTCCTAATGCAAGACAATGCTAGACCTCATGTGGCTGGAGTGTGTCAGCAGTTCCTGCAAGAGGAAGGCATTGATGCTATGGACTGGCCCACCCGTTCCCTAGACCTGAATCCAATTGAGCACACCTGGGACATCATGTCTCGCTTCATCCACCAACGCCACGTTGCACCACAGACTGTCCAGGAGTTGGCGGATGCTTTAGTCCAGGTCTGGGAGTTGATCCCTCAGGGGACTATCCACCGCCTCATCAGGAGCATGCCCAGGCATTGTAGGGAGGTCATACAGGCACGTGGAGGCCACACACACTACTGAGCCTCATTTTGACTTGTTTTAAGGACATTACATCAAAGTTGGATCAGCCTATAGTGTGGTTTTCCACTTTAATTTTGTGTGTGACTCCAAATCCAGACCTCCATGGGTTGATACATTTGATTTCCAATGATAATTTTTGTGTGATTTTGTTGTCAGCACATTCAATTATGTAAAGAATTTAACAATAATATTTCATTCATTCAGATCTAGGATGTGTTATTTTAGTGTTCCCTTTATTTTTTTGAGCAGTGTATGATCCCCAATCAGAGACAACGATAGACAGTTGCCTCTGATTGGGAACCATACTAGGCCATCATAGAAATGAAAAAAAAAACTAGTCTACCCACCCTAGTCACACCCTGGCCTAACCAAAATATAGAATAAAAATGATCTCTAATGTCAGGGCGTGACACAAATAGTGAAAATGATTGTGTTACACAAATATGAATATGGCGAACCAATTGATATGCCAACATTCGTTATAGACTAAATGTTTCAATATTATTTGAAAGAAATATAAGCCATCATTATGAGATAGGCCTATTTATTTCCACCGAATAGCAGGCGTTGGAACATGATTACATAGTCTACAATATGAGGATGAATGGTCTACCATAACGACTACAGTATTATTTTTTATTTTCGTATTACTGTGTAGGCTAGTGTAGTGTAGGCTAGTGTAGGCTAATAGTTAGGCTATCAAAATTATTCAGGGAGTCTCTGTCCTGAAACGTTAGCTTCTGCGCGTTGCTCAATTGTTACCAAAAGCAGCATAGGCTAGAGCTCTGGCATAGGCTATGTTCCTACACGTTGACAGCAACCTGTGTCATTTAGACTTGTGACTGAAATACATGAAGGCCTAATGATTTAGAGCGTCTTCGGCGCTACATCTGTCATGCGCTGGGCCCGGGCCGGCGTGCGAGTTGATATCTATCGTCATCCATCTGTCTGCAACCTATAGACATAGATTACACATGATCGACTACGTAATGGCTTCCAGTCGAAGGTGAACGTCTTCTTTCATCACGGACAAGGTTGATAGATAGGGGCAGCCTCTCTTCCTTCTTCAGAAACTATCAGTAATTACAACTTGTCCTCTCACCAAGTACAACCTCCTAAAGAATGATTTCTCATTTGTTGCATTTTTGTTTAAAAAACATGAATCTTGTATGTTGTGTGTTATACGTGTGCTGGGAAATAATATATGTGTGTGTGTGCGTATTTGATGTTTTATCTTGATGTGCATCTGAGCGTTTTGATTAAGTCACATTTACAACGGTATTATAGCCACTGTGTTGAGCTTCTGTGCCCTCCCTTGAGTCTAGGTATGCGTAGGCTAAATCACGCATTGGCGGCAGGTGTAAATTAAATGTATAGGCTTATCATGTAGCTATGTGTATTGCGTATTAATTAGGCAGGTATACATATATAATAATTGATTATCCTATGGACTAACTTGCGCGCAAAAGGTTTGTCCTTACGTAAAAACATCGCTCTGGCAAAGTTGTCAAGTTTGTTGACAATCTTTGCAAACGCTAAAAGGCTACATAACAAAATCTAAACATACTTGACATTAGATTAGCCTTGTTAATATCTGTTACAGTAGGCCTATCTTCTCATTTAGCATACATTGTTTCCAAATTCTGCTGCATTGAAATGTCATTACTGCCCAAACTGGAAGACGGACTTCTTGTAGTTTGTATTAATCTTGTATGGTTTGGCCTCCGGGCAGGATGGCAGGATGACATGATTAGCCACCGCAACCAATGAGCAGGCGCGCTCGTGTTTGCCAAGAGGTAGCAACAAGTTTCAACCATATGCACAAAGTGTTCAGAGAAACAGTGAATATGTTCCTCTTCTCTTTTTTAAAGACGATAAAATAAAGGGACTGCATAATTTAGAATTTGGAGACAAACGGAAGGATTTAGGAAATAACCTCGTCACCTTAGCTTCGTGCTCTTTGTGTTTTTGTTAGGTAGCCTAACTTCCCTTCTCATTGGATATGCATCGGACCCATCTGTAGCACTCTATGGTGCCCTTAACTGCGCCTCGAGTTTATGGACCCCCGCTCAATGATGACTATGAGTTCATTGTCGGACAGTCTGGTTTCTTCTGATCCCTCAAAATCGGCCTTTCTGGAGTTCGGACACGGCTATCCCGGCCACCAGCAGCATCTCCCCGGCTTATCCCACAACATCTATCCAGTGCATCCCGTCGGACCCTCGCAGCACGACAGCTCCTTTTCTTCCAGCGCGTCATCCTATGGCCGCACGCTAGCCTACCCCTACCACAGCACTGTAAGCGCACACCACCCAAGTGCCTACCTGCCATACCAGCACAGTAGCCACAACAACGGTCTGGGACGCACGAGAATAGAGGAAACAGGTACGTTTTAAAAAACATCGGTGTTGACATCATGGAGTTTATTCAATGTTTGTTGACATTTTCAAGATGTAGTTACAGTGGCGAAGGCTATACGGACGCGATGGACTCCAAAATTAGAATTGGGCACTTATATAGCCTACCTAAACCCTATCAGAAGTCTACAAATAAACCACTAATGAAATATAGAGAATTCATAACATATAGCAGGCAGCATTACGGAAACAGTGCTCTGAGTTATTAATTAATAGGATAGTAATTTGTAATGCAAAACGTCCTTGTTCCCATGTCACATATGTAGTCTATAACACATGAGCACGTTTGAAAATATTTTATTTTTAAGAGTCAATAGTTTACAGGCTACTGAACTTCAAGATACATGCATGGATAAAGCAAGGGACTGTTATCGTCTCAAATTGAAATGAGAATCAATTTTCATAAGATTTCACATTACCTAGGGCTAATGTGTAGCCTATTTCACCATTTTAATTAATAGTCTAATCTGATATTAGGACAGGTGATTAGACCTAAGGGTAGGCTACTACTGGTCAGTTTAAATTTATATTATTGGGCCGCGAGACAGGTCGGTTGATTGGCACAATAATTAGCCTACTCTGGATGATGATACAAGGTCACATGCAGCCGACATGGGAGGGAAAAACCGAGCCACTAAACATTTTATCCTGTGGTCTCCCACAAAGCACAGGGCCCAAACAAAACATGTAATCTGAAAACCATTTACCTTTGATGGCGTTATTGCTTCTGTGATCCTACATTACTTAATTGATATGTTAAAATACAGATAGCCGCATAGGACTAATGAAAGAGTTACATCATTTTACCTCGTATTTTTTTAAATCAAAACGTTAAACAAAATACATACAGCATTAATTCCAAGTAGTCTAATGGCAATGATCAAAATAACCCTGTCTCTAGGCCTATACATAAAATCAAGTTGTTTAGAATGGCTAGTCCTATTTGAAGTGTGAAGCTGTTTGGGACTAAACACTCGAAGACATTCAGATAGGAATCAATCTCTCAACAACAACAACAAAAAAATATGATGAGTGAGCTCGTTTTAGGGTTTAGCAGCCTATTTATATTTACACAACATCAAAAACCTGTGCAGTAATTGGCAGGGAATGTCATCCATCTATCGTCGACTGACTGTGACATCTCCACTGCACTGTTGGCTATTGCCATGTTCATCAACTCTATCCAGGCAAGTCAGTTAAGAACAAATGCTTATTTTACAATAAAGGCCTACCGGGGAGCAGTGGCTGCCTTGTTCAGGCGCAGAATGGCAGATTTTGACCTTGTCAGCTCGGGGATTCGATTCAGCAAACTTTCGGTTATTGGTCCAACGATCTAACCCCTCGGCTACCTGCCGCCCAATCTCACAGGCATTTCGTGTGTTGGCCATGTTAGAAAGTCAATAAGTTTTTAAGGCCCCAGATATTATAAGCATTGCAGTCCTCTTGAACATTAACAGATTCATTATGTTATTCTTAGTTCTGATTAAAAGCTGGTCATTGTTCTGAACAATGTATTATAATTATTTTTATGATGATAATATAACCATGTAATGATTAGTTTAATTCCTACCAATGACAATATAATGGCCCAATAATAATAAAGGAAACTATTGCGACAAATGTTATATCAACATTGATTACGTTGTATGTTGCAATTATTTTTTGGAATGCATAGTTTTAGTTTTAGTGATTTTAAAGGTGCTACACGGGATTTTTATTTTTGCATTGTAATTTCAAAAAATGTCCAAAATATATCTGTCGCTAATAGTGGAATATTAGTGTTTCACTGTATTACTTACTCCCCAGTGTTGTGATTGGCTGTGATATTCGCCCATTGATTTCTCGCGCTAGAGTGGCATCTATTGTCAAACTAGGAAAGCTATTCTGACTTTGTGGCTGTGTTGTCTAGTGGAAATCGCTCTGTTATTTCCTGTTTGCTCAAATTCCACACTGTTCGCTCAATTTCACTGAATAGTGTAGGGAATCAGTGTGCATCTAAATCTCTGTGAAATATATTTTCAATAACAAAAAATGTAGTTTATGCAGCTGTTTGAAGCTGGTGGGCCAAAACAAAAGAACAGTTTCTGCATAGGGCACGGTAATACGATAAAACTAAGCCCTCAAAATAAGGCATTAAATACTTGCATTTTGTTGAAGAATTACATTTTAATAATAGCATATTCACTTAAGACCTTCCTTGGTTAAGGCCACAGAACAAAAACAAAAAGACTGCAACAACAACCATGTCTGTGTCACTAATACAGTTGTTAATTTAACACTGAAAAGTGTGGGCCTGTATCGAACACTGTACCAGTGTTAAATTGAACACTGTCAGTGTTGATTCAACACGGGAGAATTGTCTGTGCAGTAGCATGTGAGGTAAGGCCTATGAGTTTATGTTTATTATTTGCTATTTGAATGGCAGGCTTAGAATAGAAAAGGGACAATCAAGATTCAACAGTTCCAATGCAACTTATTTAACTCAAAAATACAAGACAATACAATACAGCTTTATTTTCTATTAGTTATAGCAAACAACAGAAATGTGTCTTCTGCTCATTCTCAACTCCCCCAGACAGCAATAATAATAATAATATAATAATATAATATAATATATGCCATTTAGCAGACGCTTTTATCCAAAGCGACTTACAGTCATGTGTGCATACATTCTACGTATGGGTGGTCCCGGTGATCGAACCCACTACCCTGGCGTTACAAGCGCCATGCTCTACCAACTGAGCTACAGAAGGACCCCACAGCACAAATCACACACAGTTAAGGCAAGCACCGGGTCACCCCTGTATGTTTTGGGGTTAAGGGCCTTGTTCAAGGACCCAAGCCACAAAACAAAAGGGGAATGTCTTAAGGATGTGAACCCAGCAGCATTCCAATTGCCAGATACATTTTTTTCCAGCTCCTGGCCCGGGATTCAAACCTGCCATCTTCTAGCCACAGGTCCATCTCCCTTAGAAATTGGGCTACCTACCTCCTACCTAAATTCTCTGCAATTATTGTTCAACTTAGCAAATCAAATCTAAATCTTCCGCCCGTGTAAATCAAAAAGTTAAGTATTTATTTGATTTATTTCACCTTTATAGAAAAAGCTATGTACAGTATGTGCAAATGAGGTAGGATAAGAGTGGTAAGGCAATAAATAGGCTATGGTGGCAAATGAATTACAATATAGCAATTAAACACTGGAATGGTAGAATGTGCAGAAGATGAATGTGCAACTTGAGATACAGGGGTGCAAAGGAGCAAGGTAAAAAAAAAATACAGTATGGGGATGTGGTAGATTGGATGGGCTATTTACAGATGAGCTATGTACAGGTGCCATGATCTGTAGATGAAGTAGATGAATGTAGTAGATGATTAACCTCCTCACGCTATTTCACTGGTTGTATTATAAGGATGGATTGTGTCATGTTACTGTGAATGTCTTGTGGGGCCTAACGCAGCTGTTTCCCTAAGCACTAGTCGGTATGTGCACTCTTATAACAATGGGAATAATGGGAGCAATATGCAGTCATTATATTCCTCATGCTCAATGATCTCTTTTGCCACATGAGATAGAAAAGAAAAGTTGAGCTCTTGCCCATTGAGGGCAAATTAAATGGCTTAACTTAAACATGTATTATTCATTAAATGTATATTTATTATTATGATTATTATTGATTATTATTATTATTATTATTGCTGTTGTTGTTGATAATATTGTTATTATTATTTCCACATTTCTGACCTCAATGGGATTTTCACCAGGGTGAAATAAAATAAAACTTTTCCTTCTTCATCCTTTTGAAGAGCTTGAGAAGCCAATCACGGTGATCGAGAACGGAGAAATTAGACTGAACGGAAAAGGGAAGAAGATCCGAAAACCTCGGACCATCTACTCAAGCTTACAACTGCAAGCGCTCAACCAGAGATTCCAGCAAACCCAATACCTTGCACTACCTGAGCGAGCCGATCTGGCAGCAAAATTGGGACTAACTCAAACGCAGGTACATATTTCTGTATTTTGGACCAATTTAATTAGTCTATTTCAGTTATTTTTACTGATTTAACTGTTCCATAAGGTGTTTATTACAAGAGGCTCTTCAATGCACAACAATTTTGGTGTCAGTCTCTTTTTAAACATGGTCTGTATAGGTCTCAATAGTTTGAATGGAATAAATGGGCAAGCATTACACATACGGTTCACAAAGTGAACAATTCCTATGGCCTGTTGTTTACTCGAGTCGGGCAAAATGTTCCTTCTTTGTAAGCATCTCATCTCTCAAGGTGGTGAGAGGTTTAGTCAAAATTATGTGCATGCCCCTTCTCTTTGCATCTAGGCTACAACACTATATGCATAAGTGCTTGATTAGATACTGTTAAGGCCAAATGTCTCATTAAAAATGAGAATGGAGCCTAATGTTATGGAGTTGTGTAATTTAAGGCTTTGAGAATTTCCACTCTAAGTAGTTAAAGTTTTCCGATGCCGTATTATTTAACATATAGGAGAAAACACTGGAACATTATGTTCCTAGGTATCAACCTCCATTAGTTTGATGTCCTGCCATGTTCATGGAGGTGTTAGCCCACTCTCTCTGCCTGTAACTGATTTTGTTTCCCCTCCTGAGTGGGAGGCACACACTTTCATGTATATTTGAATGCAACATGGCTGGAATGGCAGGTCCCCGTTGGCAGCGAGGCAGCAGAAGTGCAGGGTGTATCACTGTCCTGTATTACCGCTACTTGTCTTACTACTGTGTTATCTATCTCCTACTATTACTTACTTACTCATCTGGGCCTGTATTCACTATGGGCCAGTTTCCTGGACACATTAAGCGTTGTCCTGGACTAAAAAAACTGTTTCAATGGTGATTCTCCATTGAGCATGCTTTTCAGTCCAAGTCTAGGCTTAATCTGTGTCTGGGAAACTGTCCCAAGTCTCAGAGTAGGATTGCTGATCTAGGATACATTTAGCCTTTTAGATCATAATAAATATGATTATGGACAGGGGGAACCTGATTATAGATCAGCACTCCTATACTCTTGAGACGCTTTATGAATACGGGCCCTGAGCTCTCATTCCTTGAGGATTTTAGAGGTAACACTCCATGCTCAGTCATCTCCTTTAGCCTATATAGCTCTTGGTTCAGTTTAAAGTTCTCAATCTCTCAGCCAATGGGTGCCTTTTGTAACTAACTCCTTACTTCTCACTAAGCCCTGTCTGTCTGGCAAGGGAAGAGGAAGGGAGAGGGGGGAACGGCTGTGGCCATTTTGTCTGTCATTAGGAATAGAGGAAGAGAGCTTAGCAAGTTATCGCGTCACATTTTGTATAAATATTGTCCCAGGAAGTTTTTGGGTTCCCGAAATGAGAGAAAAATTACAGCAAAGAAAGTACAGACATTCTTTTAAATTTGGGAGAGTTTACTGCTTTCAACCAGGTAATAATTCTATATTTCTTGAAATCTAGAGATATCCCTTACTATGTTTGCCTGGGGATTTAAAAAATACTTAATGGCTAATCCAAAGAGAGTATGAAGAGAATGCTGCTTTTCTTCAATTGGAGTAAAGACTGTTTTTGGCGTATTGACGGATATGAAATGCAGTAATTTATACTCTGTGGTAAGAGCCCATTCTGAACCTGTAGAGTCTGCGATGTGCTGCTAAGAGAGGAGAGCCTTAGTAATTCCATGTAAGTGCCACACGACAGATATCTGAGAAAGCGTAAAGAGGTGACTTTTTGCAAGATGAGCACTTTTTTTACCATACTTTTTCAAATATAGTTGGAGTTGTATACATGCATCTGAAAGTTGCATTAATTGGGACTTTAGAGACATGATATGTCTAGTATATAAAGGTCATGCACACGGCCATGGCGCCAGGCCGCCAAAACAGAGAATCATTGGCCTCCTTTTCTCTCACAAAGTTGTACCCCTCTACCCCCTCATCTGTAAAACTGCACTTACCAACTTTCTCCTTTTTTCTAAGAATTTTTTTTCCAAACATTCGCTCTTTCATTCCTTCTTCATATCTATTCAACACCCTCTTTCTCTCTTCTAAAAAAAACTGGCACCCTTGCAAAATTATCCTATATACACTGAGTATACAAAACATTAAGAAAACCTGCTCTGTGTATCAATGGTCCACCACCCAAAGGACATACAGCAAACTTGTCACAACTGTGGAAAGGATTGGAGTCAACATGGACCAGCATCCCTGTCGAAAGCTTTCGACACCTTGTAGAGTCCATTCCCCGGACGAATTGAGGCCGTTCTGAGGTCGAAAGGAGGTCAACGCAATATTAGCAAGGTGTTCCTAATGTTTGGTATACTCTCAGTGTACGTATATGCTAAATATGAAGAAGCACTTTTCGAGACCTCTCTGATATGGGGCGGCAGGTAGCCTAGTGGTTAGTAACCCAAAGGTTGCTGGATCGAATCCCCGAGTTGACAAGGTAAAAATCTGCTGTTCTGCCCCTGAACAAGGCAGGAATTATTGATAAGGTCATATTGATAAGGGAGCTAGATATATTGGAATCACTCATGTCTTCTGGCCTTCCATGAGCAGCAACCACTTGGCAGATTATGCATGGTCTTTTTTTGCACCAGAAACACTCACCACCACTCGCTAGTCACCACATATTTAACTAAGGAGAGTGGTTTCCCCAAATTGTACGGTACACACAATGATATTTAGTTGGATATGTGGGACAAGATTTTCTGGCGTGATTCCTTAATTACCAAACAATTACCAAACATTTCAGATTGAAAGCCCTTGTTAGCTGAGTGTTGCTGTTGAAATCTAAAACCAATATTTCCAATTATTATAGGAAAAGCTACTTACTTTAGCATGCTGTTGATTGACATTAGGGTCAAATTAATTCATAAATATATGTTCAATGCAATTTGGCATTAAAGGGGTAATCAGCAGTCGCTATATCACTTTTGGACTAAATGAATGATATGTACCCATTGATTCTTGAAGAATATAACTCATAAAGACCTCATGAACTTAGTTAAACAGTCCTACCCATAAGAACCCAAAATATAAGCTTGTTTTACTCCAGTGTTTTATGTGAGACTTGGTTTTTGTTACATCTGCAAGAACTGTTAATTATATTGCTGGCATGGAATGTGATACACCGTTTTAATTAATATACCCATTTAGTCAGTGTTAAAATACACTGGAGTGTGTGTTTTTAAAAATTATATATATATATATGTATATATATATAATTTTAGCACTTATAGGGGTGCCCACATTATTACGTTTAGGCCTATGGGAGTGTCCTAATGTATTTATGGGAGTGTTATGTTATTGTTATGGTCCTACTCTTTTTTTTCATGTTGATCAGAACTGATGATGTGTAGGCTAAAGTCAGAGAAAACGATGTAAAAGTTGGCAGACTTGTGGACTCCAGTCACATGACTTGGACTACTCGAGTCACATAACTTGGACTCGAGTCTGACTTAAATACATTAACTTGAGACTTGACTTGGACTTGGAGCCTCAAGACTCGGGACTTGATTTTGACATGAGACTGAAGACTTGAAATTATCTGTCCAGGTTTTGTCATGTTTTGTCACTCATTTTGTGGCACAGAGTCTACGTGAATTACACTACAGCATCGCAGCATAGCAGCATCACAGCATCACCATTTTGGTTCGTGAAACGCACACTCACCACTAATTGGACCAGAAAACTATCAATCAACACAGGCGAACAGATTGGTGATTTGCTATACAGCTATAGGATCGGGTGCAGCACAAGCATCAAGGCATCAAAGTGCCTTGGTAAAATCACTGGAGAAGCCAGTGTTAGACAAATTCGATTTGGTTTCTCAAGGGGAGGGTGTACTGTCTTGCCCTCTACCAGTGTCCGTTCAGAAAGGACAGGTTTAGCCTGATACAGAGGCTATTCATTTTGGGCTATTTCCTGTGTATATTTGGTAAATTTACGTGTATATTTTGTATGGTATGGTGCTTTCACCATTGGATCACCAAAACCTAATAAATCTACACTCTGAGCACGTCAACCTGCCTTGCCATCAGCTGATTTCATGCCCTTACCACAGCTACAAGGTCCATATTTTACAATTATATAGGCTAATAAAAATATGCTGTACACAAAATAATGAAAAGAGCTGTCTGGTAGCCTCAATAACTAAACAAAGATTTGTAGTTCAGCAAGTCGTTGCATGTATATATACAGTACCAGTCAAAAGTTTGGACACACCTACTCATTCTAGTGTTTTTCTTTATTTGTACTATTATCTACATTGTAGCACAATATTGAAGACATCAAAACTATGAAATAACACATATGGAATCATGTAATAACCAAAAAATTGTTAAACAAATTACATTTACATTTACATTTAAGTCATTTAGCAGACGCTCTTATCCAGAGCGACTTACAAATTGGTGCATTCACCTTATGACATCCAGTGGAACAGCCACTTTACAATAGTGCATCTAAATATTTTAAGGGGGGGGGGGTGAGAAGGATTACTTTATCCTATCCTAGGTATTCCTTAAAGAGGTGGGGTTTCAGGTGTCTCCGGAAGGTGGTGATCGACTCCGCTGTCCTGGCGTCGTGAGGGAGTTTGTTCCACCATTGGGGGGCCAGAGCAGTGGATGAACGCAGTGCCCTTATTTGGGTGTAGGGCCTGATCAGAGCCTGGAGGTACTGAGGTGCCGTTCCCCTCACAGCTCCGTAGGCAAGCACCATGGTCTTGTAGCGGATGCGAGCTTCAACTGGAAGCCAGTGGAGAGAGCGGAGGAGCGGGGTGACGTGAGAGAACTTGGGAAGGTTGAACACTAGACGGGCTGCGGCGTTCTGGATGAGTTGTAGGGGTTTAATGGCACAGGCAGGGAGCCCAGCCAACAGTGAGTTGCAGTAATCCAGACGGGAGATGACAAGTGCCTGGATTAGGACCTGCTCCGCTTCCTGTGTGAGGCAGGGTCGTACTCTGCAGATGTTGTAGAGCATGAACCTACAGGAACGGGCCACCGCCTTGATGTTAGTTGAGAACGACAGGGTGTTGTCCAGGATCACGCCAAGGTTCTTAGCGCTCTGGGAGGAGGACACAATGGAGTTGTCAACCGTGATGGCGAGATCATGGAACGGGCAGTCCTTCCCCGGGAGGAAGAGCAGCTCCGTCTTGCCGAAGTTCAGCTTGAGGTGGTGATCCGTCATCCACACTGATATGTCTGCCAGACATCATGTCACATGATACACATAAGATGGCGCCGACAGATATGGTAACTCCTAACAACTTTGCAGTATTTTGTGTTATCCAAAAGTTATTTCCGACTGTATGTAATACCAGAGCGGCGGTAACTCACCAGCATTACGACTTTTCCAAATTGGATGCTTGGTTCGTACCCCCCATGGCAATTGAACGTATTTCAGAGGCTGCTCCAAAATACAGCCGGTGGAGAAGAGGTATTCGGAGTGGCCTTCTAGTCGACTCAAGAGGCGTGCACACTAGGGCTGGAAGATATACAGTTGAAGTCGGAAGTTTACACACACTTAAGTTGGAGTCATTAAAACTTGTTTTTCAACCACTCCACAATTTTTTTGTTAACAAACTATAGTTTTGGCAAGTCGGTTAGTACATCTACTTTAAGCATGACAAGACATTTTTTCCAGCAATTGTTAAGACAGATTATTTCACTGTTCCAGTGGGTCAGAAGTTTACTTACACTAAGTTAACAGTGCCTTTAAACAACTTGGAAATGTCCAGAAATGATGTCATGGCTTTAGAAGGTTTTTATAGGCTAATTAACATCATTTGAGTCAATTGGAGGTGTACCTGTGGATGTATTTCAAGGCCTACCTTCAAACTCAGTGCATCTTTGCTTGACATCATGGGAGAATCAAAAGAAATCAGCCAATACCTCAGAATTTGTTTTTGTAAACCTCCACCAGTCTGGTTCATCCTTGGGAGGAATTTCCAAACACCTGAAGGTACCACGTTCATCTCTACAAACAATCGTACGCAAATAAACACACCATGGGACAATGCAGCCTTCATACAGCTCAGGAAGGAGATACGTTCTGTCTCCTAGAGATGAACGTACTTTGGTGCGAAAAGTGCAAATCAATCCCAGAACAACGGCAAAGGACCTTGTGAAGATGCTGGAGGAAGCAGGTACAAAAGTATCTATATCCACAGTAAAACAAGTCCTATATCGACATAACCTGAAAGTCCTCTCAGCAAAGAAGAAGCCACTGCTCAAACCGCCATAAGAAAGCCAGACTATGGTTTGCAACTGCACATGGGAACAAAGATAGTACTTTTTGGAGAAATGTAGAACTGTTTGGCCATAATGACAATCGTTATGTTTGGAGGAAAAAGGGGGAGGCTTGCAAGCCGAAGAACACCATCCCAACCATGAAGCACGGGGGTGGCAGCATCGTGTTGTGAGGGTGCTTTGCTGCAGGAGGGACTGGTGCACTTCACAAAATAGATGGCATCATGAGTTGGGAAATTATGTGGATATATTGAAGCAACATCACAAGACATCAGTCAGGAAGTTAAATATTGGTCGCAAATGGGTCTTCCAAATGGACAATGACCCCAAGCATACTTCCAAAGTTGTGGCAAAATGGCTTAAGGACAACAAAGTCAAGGTATTGGAGTGGCCATCACAAAGCCCTGATATCAATCCTATTGACAATTTGTGGGCAGAACTGAAAAAGCATGTGCGAGCAAGGAAGCCTACAAACCTGACTCAGTTACACCAGCTCTGTCAGGAGGAATGGGCCAAAATTCACCCAACTTATTGTGGGAAGTTAAACAATTGAAATGCAATGTTACCAAATACTAATTGAGTGTATGTAAACTTCTGAACCACTGGGAATGTGATAAAATAAATAAATAAATCACTCTACTATTATTCTGACATTTCACATTCTTAAAATAAAGTGGTGATCCTAACTGACCTAAGCATTTTTACTAGGATTAAATGTCCGAAATTGTTAAAAACTTAGTTCAAATGTACTTGGCTAAGGTGTATGTAAACTTCTGACTTCAACTGTATATCGTGTGACGATAGATGTTTTTCTATTGTTTATTTTGTTGTGTCGCAAATCACACTTTACGGCAATATTTTGTCAGCGTGCCGTGTGGAAGGAAATCTGCAACAAACATGGAGGAGAGTGAACGTGACACAGAGCCCGTACCTACGAGAGGGGCTACTTCGGTCACATGGATGCGGTTTGGGTATGAAAAGTCTGACACGGACCAGAAAACCGTCCTCTGCAAAATATGCCGCAGGCCGGTCCAGACAACAGGCTCAAACACCACTAACCTCTTTTACCACCTACGCAAGAGTCATGTGAAACAGTACGGAGAGTCTACGGATGAGACCCAAAAAGGTACAGTCAAGTGCTCAAAACAAACCTCCGACTCAGATGTTGCAAGAGGCTTTTGCCCGCAGCACACCATATGGCAAATAATCACTAAGATAGGAGATAACAGCTGGCGTTACAACTTATATGAACAACTAGAACTTATGAAATAGAAATATGAAACATCGGGATATACTGTCCCCATCCATTCAGCCAGCTGGATTCTCTGTACATTGCGCAGACAGGAATAAAGAACTCACCAGAAAGAAGAAAGGCAGGGGTGTATGTTTCATGATTAACGACAGCCCTCAAAGAACCCCACTGGACTTTATGCAAACTGAAAACCACATATCCTGAGGCCGCATTTATTGTAGCTGGAGAATTTTAAAAAGCAAATTTGAGGAAAACACTACCGAAGTTCTATCAACACATTGACTGTAGTATTCACTCTATAAAAACACTGCTACTCAACTTTTCGAAATTCCTACAAGGCCCTCCCCCGCCCTCCATTTGGCAAATCTGATCACGACTCCATTTTACCCCTCCCTTCCTATAGGCAGAAACGCAGAGGAAGTACCTAAGGTATTTTCAACGCTGGTCTGACCAATCGGAATCCATGCTTCAAGATTGTTTTGATCACGTGGACTGGGATATGTTCCGGGTAGCCTGCGAGAATAACATTGACAGATACACAGATACAGTGACTGAGTTCATCAGAAAGTGTATAGGTGATTGGGTACAATGTGACTATTAAAACCTACCCAAACCAGAAACCATTGTTAGGAAGTGCTATTTCTTATGTAAGTGACCAGCATACTGCTATTGCATTGTTATAACTGAGACAACACATAGCAACATATTCTCACAGTAAAGGATGTGGGGCCCCCTACAGGATAACTCACGCACACACACACCCATCCAGCACACACACCAAATTTCCCCTTTAGCTGAACATTGTGTGACGGCGGGATTCTAGAGTGACGGACGGCCCAGCTGAGCCAATGCAAGAAGACTACCTCAAGTGTGAACCAATCCGAAGAATCGAACTTCCAGAATCTACCCACTTTCTGTTTTGTATAAATTGTATTGTAACGGTTCACTCTTTCTCTTTTCCTGCTGTTCTGTGCGAGCGAATGGAAGGGCCGTATTTACGTGTACCAGATATTCTCACTCTGAAATAAACTGTCGCTTGTCGTACAATTTTAACACCTGGTCTGAATCGATCCTTGACCGCCTCACCCATCTACATATCTTTTTATCAACACCATGGATAGATGGCAGCATTCGCGTAAAACTGAAAGGATGAACCACGCATTTAACCATGTCAAGGTGACTGGGAATACGGCCGAATACAAACAGAGTAGTTATTCCCTCCATAAGGCAATCAAACAGGCAAAACATTAGTACAGAGACAAAGTGGAGTCGCAATTCAACGGGTCAGGCACAAGACATATGTGGCAGGGTCTACAGACAATCATGGACTACAAAGGGGAAACCAGCCATGTTGCGGACACTGACGTCTTGCTTCCGGACAAGCTAAACACCTTCGCCCACTATGAGGATAACACCGTGCAACTGCTCGCTAACAAGGACTGTGGGTTCTCCTTCTCGGTGGTCGACGTGAGTAAGACATTTAAGCGTATTAACCCTCGCAAGGCTGCCGGCCCAGACGGCATCCCTAGCCTCGTCTTCAGAGCATGCGCAGACCAGCTGGCTGGAGTGTTTACTAGTGATGCATGACATATCGGTGAACATATCGGAATCGGACGATATTAGCTAAAAATGCCAACATCGGTATCGGCCCAATGTCTAGTTTAACGCTGATGTGAAAAGCCGATGTCAAAGCTGACATGTATACCTATATAAACTAGGTACATGACTAATGACGCCACGTAAAATGTAGCACTACACATGCAACACAGCATTCCTAACCTAGCCCACAATGTCTTCTGTGTGGATCGAGCAGTCAACAAGTCGAGCAGTCATTTGAAAGAGTAAGAAAATATAATCAAGACAACTCAAAAGCGAAATCCATTAATGGCAAGATACTGGAAATCATTGCCCTTGACAATCAACCATTCTCTGTCGTGGGTGATGTTGGCTTTAGCGACTGGTCGAGCACAGGTACACACTAACATTACCAAATGCGCTATTGTTCAGATGTTGCCCTACAGGAGTTACACAGTAATAGCGTTACTGCTATTAGCTTCACGACATACTATGGAACGCAGTTTGGATCTTTGCGTGTCAAAAAGATAACACCATTTGACGCGATAAATACGCTTTTAAATTTAACATATAAATACACAGTTCTATTATAGAATGGTGTGTGTTCTGAATTTGCTCGTGCAAGCCAAACGCCACCACGAATATCAGTACCACTGTCAAAGCTGTACAAAAAGAGTCTACAAACAAGAAAAAACACCGACCATGAGCTGTGTGTTTACAATACCGTGTTGGTAATAAAGCATTATTTGTTCGACCGCAATTTCTGGGGTAGCTTACTAGCTTTAGCTTGGTACCTAGATAGCACCAATACAACAAGACTGAAAACAATTACCAGTAGAAACTGCAGTCATTTGCACTATTCTTAGGAATCCTTTTAAGTATTAGCTAGGTAGTCACTTGTTGTTCGCCTTTTGAAATTGAACAGACAGCTACTTAAACCTGTTGCCCAAAGCTAACGTTATAAGTGACCAGCTAGCTTCATCTGGCTAGTGAGGCTCGACCTGACCGGGTTATGTGTTGTGAAGCTAGCCAATAAGGATTAGGCACAATAGTGACATTTGCAATTTGCCTTTAAAATAAAAGTACCTATTTGAAAGTGATGCAGAAGGTTACAATAGTTGGAATCACGCCATATTTTGACTAGATAATGTTAAACAGGGTTGGGATGTGAAGCAATGAAATGGGGTATCAGTCTACTTGGTGACACCCACAGAACACAACTGCGAAGAGTTTACGCAAATATTAGAGTTGTAGCTCTTATCGCGGGACTGTGACTGTGTGAAATCAGCTCCCAAGTTAGTTAGCCTTGTGTGTATTGACATTCATATTGCACTGTACAGCTTTGCCTAAGGATTGGGGATCAATGAAATGGGGTATCAGTCCACTCAACAGCCAATATATTTTTTCTCTTCAGAGTTATCAGACTCCAAAACATCCATGCAGTATTGTTTTCCTCTGGAATAGTGTTCAATACACATAGGTTGACAATAAATGTGGCTCAATTCACAGTTGTTTCATAGTCCCGCAATAACAGCTACATTGCTAATGTTCCTGGTGTCACTGAGTAGACTGATACCCCATGTCACTGATCCACAATCCATAGGCAAGGCTGGACCAGTAAAATAAGTATGCCCCCAGTGCATTTCTAAAGTATAATACATCCAGTGTGATTTGAACAGGTTGTCAAATTACTGTCTTTTGTTGATTTTTTTATAACATCATTTAGCATAATCTATTAAATTATGGCATTATTCTACATCCATGAGCTAGCTAGCTTTTATTTAAATGATCAGCACTGTAGGTGCGCGAGACAACATTACCAGCATCAAAGCATACGTATCGATGAATTGTTGTGACAAATGAAACACGAGTGATTGTGTAATCAATGTGTAATAACTACGTAAAAAAAATATTGAACACGTTCAATTATTATGTGACGTGCAGTCATATTCAAGTCTTGATTGGTCAACAAGCTTATTTGACATGTCAAATAACACTATTTGTCATGTACCTTTTTTGACATGCAAAGACCCAAACGGCGTTCCATAGAAATCCTGGTTGAGAATTAAATGACTGAACAACGAAACAGCACAGCAAATACGTGAAAGAAATGGGTTTTGATGATGTTTTACTGGTAATGGGGACATATGTAAATGCCAACAAAATAACTTTTTGGTCAGTGTGGTGTGTGTAACGTTTATTTAACTAGGCAAGTCAGTTAAGAACAAATTCATATTTACAATGACGTCCTACACCGGACGCCGCCGGGCCAATTGAGCGCTGTCCTATGGGACTCCCAATCACGGCTGGATGTGATACAGCCTGGATTCTAGCCAGAGACTGTAGTGATGCCTCTTGCACTAAGATGCAGTGCCTTAAAACACATACATGGACACAGTGGTCTAACTATTTAACTGTACTAGAATGTATAAAAAGGCTGCTAAAATTTTAAATATAGGTTATCGGTACCGTTTTTTTTTTTTTGGGGGCAAGGAAAATATTGGATATCGGTATCGGACAGAAATCACTAGTGTTTACGGACATACTCAATCTCTCCCTATCCCAGTCTGCTGTCCCCACTTGCTTCAAGATGTCCACCAATGTTCCTGTACCCAAGAAAGCAAAGGTAACTGAACTAAATGACCATTGCCCCATAGCACTCACATATGTCATCATGAAGTGCTTTGAGAGGCTAGTTAAGGATCATATCACCTCTACCATACACCCTAGACCCATTTCAATTTGCTTACCGCCCCAATATAGCCACAGACAATGCAATCGCCATCGCACTGGACAAGAGGAATACCTATGTAAGAATGCTGTTCATTGACTGTAGCTCAGCATTCAACACCAAAGTATCCTCCAAGCTCATTATTATGCTCCAGGCCCTGGGTCTGAACCCCGCCCTGTGCAACTGGGTCCTGGACTTCCAGATGGGCCACCCCCAGGTGGTGAAGGTAGGAAACAACACCTCCACTTCACTGATCCTCAACACAGGGGCCCCACAAGGGTGTGTGATCAGCCCCCTCCTGTACTCCCTGTGTGCGTGGCCACGCACGCCTCCAACTCAATCAAGTTTGCAGACGACACAAAAGTAGTAGGCCTGATTACCAACAATGACGAGACAGCCTACAGGGAGGAGGAGAGGGCCCTGGCAGAGTGGGGCAAGGAAAATAACCTCTCAACGTCAACAAAACAAAGGAGCTGATCGTGGACTTCAGGAAACAGCAGAGGGAGGAGCACGCCCCCTATCCACATCAATGGGACCGCAGTGGAGAAGGTGAAAAGCTTCAAGTTCCTCTGCATACACGTCACTGACGATCTGAAATGGTCCGCCCACACAGACAGTGTGGTGAAGAAGATGCAACAGCACCTCTACAAATCACGAGGTTGAAGAAATTTGGCTTGGCCCCTAAAACTTTTACAGATGCACAATTGATAGGACTCACAGCACAAGATATCACAGGAAGGCCAAAAAGATCATCAAGGACATCAACCACCCGAGCCACAGCCTGTTCACCCCGCTATCATCCAGAAGGTGAGGTTAGTACAGATGCATCAAAGCTGGGACCGAGAGACTGAAAAACAGCTTCTATCTCAAGGCCATCAGACTGTTAAACAGCCTTCACTTGCCAGCTTCTACCCAGTTATGCAACCCTGCACCTTAGAGGCTGCTGCCCTATATACATAGAGTTGGAATCACTGGCCACTTTAATAATGGAACACTAGTCACTTTAACATGTTTACGTACTGCTTTACTCATCTCATATGTATATACTGTATTCTATTCTACTGTATTTTAGTCAATGCCACTGGCATTGCTCAATATAATATTTATATATTTCATAATTCCATTATTTTACTTTTAGATGTGTGTATTGTTAAATACTACTGCACTATTGAGCTAAGAAAACAAGCATTTCGCTACACCCGCAATAACATCTGCTAAATACATGTATGTGACCAACAAAATTTGATTTGACATGCACACTGTGACCAATCTTGGCCATAAAAGCCTGAAGCTCTTATAAAGTTGCCGTTGGACTATTGGTAGATCAGTTTCCTACTTGCTCGGTCATCCAGTTTGGAGGCATGGCCTGATCTACGCAGGGTTTTGGTGGTGCCATACACCTTCCATTTATTAATAATAATTTTGACCATGCTCCAAGTGATATTCAAGGAACCTGTGCCTTTCCACCACTTTTTCCTGGAGTTCTATTAAATTAAATATATTTATATTTGAGATTCTTCAAAGTAGCCACACTGCCTTGATGACAGCTTTGCACACTCTTGGCATTCTCTCATCCAGCTTCATGAGGTAGTCACCTGGAATGCATTTCAATTAACAGGGCTGCCTTGTTAATTTGTGGAATTTCTTTCATTCTTAATATGTTTGAGCCAATCAGTTGTGTTGTGACTATGTAGGGTTGGTATACAGAAGATAGCCATGGTAAAAGCCTTGGTAAAAGACCAAGTCCATATTATGGAAGGAACAGCTCAAATAAGCAAAGAGAAACAACAGTTCATCATTACTTTAAGACATGAAGGTCAGTCAATTCTGAAAATTTCAAGAACTTTGAAAGTTTCTTAAAGTGAGGTCGCAAATGATGAAACTGGCTGTCATGATAATCGCCACAGGAAAGGAAGACCCAAAGTTACCTCTGCTGCAGAGCATAAGTTCATTAGAGTTTCCAGCCTCAGAAATTGCATCCCAAATAAATGTTGAGTTAAATGAGTTCTATTATTATTGTTATTATTATTTTTATTTATTTTTTCACCAGGTAAGCTAGTTGAGAACAAGTTCTCATTTACAACTGCGACCTGGCCAAGATAAAGCAAAGCAACAGACACATCTAAACATCAACTGTTCAGCGGAGACTGCATGAATCAGGCCTTCATGGTTGAATTGCTGAAAAGAAACCATTACTAAAGGACACCAATAATAAGAAGAGACTTCCTTGGGCCAAATCTGTCCTTTGGTCTGATGAGTCCAAATTTGAGATTTTTGGTTACAACGGCTGTGTCTGTGAAACACAGAGTATGTGAACAGATTATTTCCACATGTGTGGTTCCCACCGTGAAGCATAGAGGAGGAGGTGTGATGGTGTGGGGATGATTTTCTGGTGACACTGTCTGTGATTATTGAGAATTCAAGGCACACTTAACCAGCATGGCTACCACAGCATTCTGCAGCAAAACACCATCCCATCTGGTTTGCGCTTAGTGGGACTATCACTTGTTTTTCAAAAGGACAATAACCCAACACACCTCCAGGGCTATTTGACCAAGAAAGAGAGTGATGGTGTGCTGCATCAGATGACCTGGCCTCCACAATCCCCCGACCTCAACCCGATTGAGATGGTTTGGGATGAGCTGGACCGCAGAGTAAAGGTAAAGCATCCAACAAGTGCTCAGCATATGTGGAAACTCCTTCGAGACTGTTGGAAAAGCATTCCAGGTGAAGCTGGTTGAGAGAATGCCAAGAGTGTGCAAAGCTGTCATCAAGAGAGGCTACTTTGAAGAATCTTAAATCGAAAATATATTTGGATTTGTTTAACACTTTTTCGTTTACTACGTGATCCCATATGTGTTATTTCATAGTTTTGATGTCTTCACTATTATTCTACAATGTAGAACATTTTTAAAAATGAAGAAAAACCCTGGAATGAGTTGATAGGTAATGTATTTCTTTGGACTTGACTCGAGTCTTGACCACATTCTACTTGGGACTCGACTTGAGACTCTGACTTTATGACTTGAGACTTGCTTGTGACTCGTTTAATAGTGACTTGGTCCAATCTGAAAGTTTGTAAAGACTGACGCATTCGGAAAGTATTCAGACCCTTTGACTTTTCCCACATTTTGTTACGTTACAACCTTATTCTAAAATGGATTAAATAGTTTTTTCCCCTCATAAATCTACACACAATACACCATGATGGGGCCTCCCTAGTGGCGCAGTGGTGCAGTGGTCTAAGGCACTGCATCACAGTGCTCTAGCTGTGCCACTAGAGATTCTGGGTTAAGTGGGCATTGTGTCAAAGAAGCAGTGAGGCTTGGTTGGGTTGTGTTTCGGAGGATGCACGGCTCTCGACCTTTGCCTCTCCCGAGTCCATATGGAAATTGCAGCGATGAGACTGTAACTACCAAAATTGGAGAGAAAAAGGAGTACAATACCCCATGATGACAAAGAAAATGTTTTATTTAAATTTTTGCAAATGATTAACAAATAAAAAACTGATTTATCAAATTTTCATAAGTATTTGCAAAAGTATTCATCCCCCTTGGTGTTTTTCATATTTTGTTGCATTACAGCCTGTAATTTAAATGGATGTTTATTTGGATTTCATGTAATGGACAAACGCAAAATATTCCAAATTGGTGAAGTGAAATTAAATAAATAACTTGCTTCAAAAAAACGTTTAAAAAAGAATGGAAAAGTGGTGCATGCATATGTATTCACCCCTGTTGCTATGAAGCCCCCAAATAAGATCTGGTGCAACCAATTTCCTTCCAAAGTCACATAATTTGTTAAATAAAGTCCACCTATGTGCAATCTAAGTTTCACATGTTCTCAGTATATATACACCTGTTCTGAAAGGCCCCAGAGTCTGCAACACCACCAAGCAAAGCGACACCACCAAGCAAGCAGCACCATGAAGACCACGGAGCTCTCCAAACAGGTCAGGGACAAAGTTGTGGGGAAGTCTAGATCAGGGTTGAGTTATAAAAACATATCAGAAACTTTGAACATCCCACGGAGCACCATTAAATCCATTAAAAAATTGAAAGAATATGGCACCACAACAAACCTGCCAAGAGAGCCCACCAAAACTCACGGACCAGGCAAAGAGGGCTTTAATCAGAGAAGCAACAAAGAGACCAAAGATAACCCTGAAGGAACTACAAAGCTCCACAGCGGAGATTGGAGTATCGGTCCATAGGACTTTAAACCGTACTCTCCAACAGAGCTGAGCTTTATGGAAGAGTGGCCAGAAAAAAGCCATTGCTTAAAGAAAAAAATAAGCAAACAAGTTTGGTGTTCACCAAAAGGCATGTCGGAGAGTCCCCAAGTATATGGAAGAAGCGTACTCTGGTCAAATGAGACTACAATTGAGCTTTATGGCCATCAAGGAAAACGCTATGTCTAGCACAAACCCAACACCTCTCATCACCTGAGAACACCATCCTCACGGTGAAACATGGTGGTGGCAGCATCATGCTGTGGGGATGTTTTTCATCAGCAGGGACTGGGAAACTGGTCAGAGTTGAAGGAATGAGGGAAATTCTTGAGGGAAACCTGTTTCAGTCTTCCAGAGATTTGGAGACTGGGACCGAGGTTCACCTTCCAGCAGGACAATGACCCTAAGCATACTGCTAAAGCAGCACTCGAGTGGTTTAAGGGGAAACATTTAAATATCTTGGAATGGCCTAGTCAAAGCCCAGACCTCAATCCAATTGAGAATCTGTGGTATGACTTGAAGATTGCAGTACACCAGTATAACCCATCCAACTTCAGAATCATAAAACACGGGACGAGATGTTAAAAACTGTCCATTGTGCCAATAGATGGAATGCACTCGCATGAGATTTGCCGTGATGTTGACAGAGTGGCATGGGAGGTTTATTTCTTAGACTGGGGTAAGATGTCAATTTTTGGGACACATCCTCAGTAGTGTGCCTTCGAATCAGTGGGTGTTTCGGCCTTTAATCACTAAACACCCTCATCAAAGGTGGCCAGCTAAAGGGTGATCAAGCCTTAGCTTGTGTCCCATGCCCAATTAAGATGTCCCACAGGACTGTGCAAGGCAGGGGCGTCCTCTTCCCTGAGCCAGCCATACAGCTGACCGCATACCTCATATGCCCTCCTCAAGTTGGAGGGATCTGAATTGAGTTCTCAGGTGGGGGTGAGGGGTCATGAAGTTATAGCCCAGCAAGGGTCCTTCCGTTTGATCCAGATCCACTGGCTACCTCTTTCAGCTGCTTGAGAAACTGCTCTGACGGTCTGCCGCAGAGCCTGTCCATGGATTCCAAGTTCTTTCAGCAACCTGATGATGGAAGAAGCCACGAATCCTCTGCATCCCACTTCAACTGGCCAGACTTTTGCATTCCAGCCACGCTGAGTTGCGTCTGCTGCCAACTCTGTGTAACGCAGTTTCTTACGCTCGTAGGCCTCTTCAACAGAGTTTCCCATGGGACTGTGAGCTCTATGATGTACACAGCCTTTCGTGAAGGGGACCAGAGTACCATGTCTGGCCTAAGGTTGGTAGAAGCAATCTCAGGTGGAAAAATGAGTTGCTGGCCAATATCGACAAGCATCTTCCAGTCCCGGGCCATGGCAAGGTGTCCAGTTTCTGGCTTTGTAGGAGGATACTTGGGCCTTTTCTGTCCCTCCCAGATGAATGTTGTTGTTTTGACGGGATTGCTTGTTTTTGGAGGTAATGAATTGGTTGCACTCCTCTTGGTCTCAAGTGCTGCAGCCAGGCTCTTGAGGACCTGATTGTGCCTCCAGGTGTAGCGGCCTTGTGAGAGGCTGGTCTTGCAACCTGTCATTATATGCCTGAGAGTCGCTGGAGCTGGGCAGAGGGGGCAGGTCGAGTCCTCGCCATACCATTGATGTAGATTTTTTGGTGATGGAAGCACATCATAAACAGCTCTTATGATGAAGCTGATGTTGCTTGCCTCCATTTGCCAAAGCTCACTCCAGTTGATCTTTCTCCTCTCCAGGCCTTCCCACCGCGTCCATTGCCCTTGTTTAGCAAGAGAGACAGCCTTTGCTCTTCTTGCAGTCTCCTCCTGTCTGCGCACCTCCTCGACCACCAGCTTCCTGCGTTCAGATGTTGTTGCCTTATGGAACGTTGGTTTGCTTGCTGCCAGGCCAAAGCCTCCTCTTCCATGCTGGATATTCCCCACAATGTCTTGGTGTCTCAGGGCTGATGTTGCTTGCTGCACAGCCTTGGATGATGTCCATTTCCATCCAGTTTGTAGGGGAGGTGCAGCCTTGCTAATGGTCTGGTCTTTGGAGTCCTTCAATGTCATTTGAAGTCTTACTTTAGAGCACTTGTACTCCTCCGTTAGACTTGTAAGAGGTAGTTCAAGGACCCCTTTGCCATAGAGGCCAATGTTACTCAGGCAGCTGGAGCAGTTTTGCCTTGTAGAATGGGAAAAAATCCCAATGGCTAGATGCGCCAAGCTTATAGAGACATACCACAAGAGGCTTGCAGCTGTAATTGCTGCAAAAGGTGGCTCTACAAAGTATTGACTTGGGGGGGGATGCTCAAGCTTTCTGTTTTTTTGTCTTATTCCTTGTTTGTTTCACAATAAAAAAAAGATGTTGAATCTTCAGAGGTAGGCATGTTGTGTAAATCAAATGATACAACCCCCCCAAAAAATATATATTTTAATTCCAGATTGTAAAGGCAACAAAATAGGAAAAATGCCAAGGGGGTGAATACTTTCGCAAGCCACTGTATACAGACCCTTTACTCAGTACTTTGTTGAAGCACCTTTGGCAGTGATTTCAACCTTGAGTCTACTTGGGTATGACGCTACAAGCTTGGCACACCTGTCTTTTGGGAGTTTCTGTCATTCTTCTCTGCAGATCCTCTCACGCTCTGTCAGGTTGGATGGGGTGCGTTGCTGCACGGCTATTTTCAGGTCTCTCCAGAGATGTTCGATCGGGTTCAAGTCCGGGCTCCGGCTGGGCCACTCAAGGACATTCAGAGTCTTGTCCAGAAGCCACTCCTACATTGCCTTGGCTGTGTGCTTAGGGTCGATGTCCTGTTGGAAGGTGAACCTTTGCCCCAGCCTGAGGTCCGGAGCGCTCTCGAGCAGGCTTTCATCAGAGATCTCTCTGTACTTTGCGCCGTCATGGTCTGAGAGTCCTTTTCCTTTAGGTGCCTTTAGAGTTGCTTCCGTCTATACACTCTAACATAAAGGCCTGATTGTTGGAGTATTTCAGAGATGGTTGTCCTTCTGTAAGGTTCTCCCAGTGACCGCCAGGTTTTTCGTCACCTCCCTGACCAAGGCTCTTCTCCCCAGATTGCTCAATGTGGCCGTACGGCCAGCTCTAGGAAGAGCCTTGATGGTTCCTGTCACGCCCTGGCCTTAGTATTCTGTGTTTTCTTTATTATGTTGGTTAGGCCAGGGTGTGACATGGGTCATTTTGTGTCTTGTTTTGTCTAGGGGTTTTGTAGTCTATGGGGTTGTGTTCAGTTGAGTGTTCTAGGTAAGTCTATGGTTGCATGGAGTAGATCTCAATCAGAGGCAGGTGTTTATCGTTGTCTCTGATTGGGAACCATATTTAGGCAGCCATATTCTTTAGGTATCTTGTGGGTGATTGTTCCTGTCTCTGTGTTTTGCACCAGTTAGGACTGTTTTGGTTTTTCCACGTTTTCTTATTTTGTATAGTGTTCACGGTTTCATCTTTCATTAAAGATGTTTATAAATAACCATGCTGCATTTTGGTCCTTCTCTCCTTCTCAGGAAGAAAGCCGTTACAGAATCACCCACCACAACAGGACCAAGCGACGTGGTGACAGGCAGCGGCAGCAGGAGCAGCGCAAGGAGGAATGGACATGGGATGATGTGTTGGATGGCAAGGGTTGCTACACTTGGGAGGAGATCCTGGCGGGAAAGGATCGCCTCCCATGGGTACAGGTGGAGGCAGCTAGGAGAGCAGAGGCAGCCGGAGAGAGGAGCCGGCGATACGAGGGAACACGGCTGGCAAGGAAGCCCGAGAGTCAGCCCCCAAAATTTATTGGAAGTATGGCGAAGCCAGATAGGAGACCTGCGCCAACTTCCTGTGCTTACCGGGGGGCTAGAGAGACCGGGCAGGCACCGTGTTATGCTGAGGAGCGCATGGTGTCCCCAGTGCGGATGCATAGCCCGGTGCGGTACATACCAGCACCTCGTATCGGCCAGGATAGAGTGGGCATCGAGCCAGGTGCCATGAAGCCGGCTCTACGCATCTGGTCTCCAGTGCGTCTCCTTGGGCCGGCGTACATGGCACCAGCCTTACGCATGGTGTCTCCGGATCACCTCTGCACAGCCCAGTGCGGGCTATTCCACCTCGCCGCACTGGCGGGGCAACCGGGAGCATTCAACCAGGTAAGGTTGGGCAGGCTCGGTGTTCAAGAGCTCCAGTGCGCCTGCACGGTCCGGTCTATCCAGTACCACCTCCACGCACCAGCCCTCCGGTGGCAGCTCCCCGCACCAGACTTCCTGTGCGTGTCCTTGGCCCAGTACCACCAGTGCCGACACCACGTACCAGGCCTGCATGTGCGCCTTGCCTGTCCAGCGCTGTCAGAGCCTTCCTCCTCTCCAGCGTCGCCTGAGCTGCCCGTCTGTCATGAGCCGCCAGAGTCTCCCGTCTGTCATGAGCCGCCAGAGTCTCCCGTCTGTCATGAGCCGCCAGAGTCTCCCGTCTGTCATGAGCCGCCAGAGTCTCCTGTCTGTCATGAGCCGCCAGAGTCTCCCGTCTGTCATGAGCCCCCAGAGTCTCCCGTCTGTCATGAGCCGCCAGAGTCTCCCGTCTGTCATGAGCCGCCAGAGCTGCCAGTCTGCAAGGAGCCGCCAGAGCTGCCAGTCAGCATGGAGCAGCCAGAGCCGACAGTCAGCCAGGATCCTCCAGAGCCGCCAGTCAGCCAGGATCTTCCAGAGCTGCCAGTCAGCCAGGATCTTCCAGAGCCGCCAGTCAGCCAGGATCTTCCAGAGCCGCCAGTCAGCCAGGATCTTCCAGAGCCGCCACTCAGCCAGGATCTTCCAGAGCCGCCAGTCAGCCAGGATCTTCCAGAGCCGCCACTCAGCCAGGATCTTCCAGAGCCGCCAGTCAGCCAGGAGCCGCCAGTCAGCCAGGATCCGCCAGAGCTGCCAGGATCCGCCAAAGCCGCCATTCAGCCAGGATCCGCCAGAGCCGCCATTCAGCCAGGATCCGCCAGAGCCGCCATTCAGCCAGGATCTGCCAGAGCCATCAACCTGCCTGAGCTATCTCTTAGTCCTGGGCTACCTATCAGTCCTGAGCTACCTATCAGTCTTCAGCTACCCCTCAGTCTTGAGCTACCCCTCAGTCTTGAGCTACTCCTCAGTCCCGAGCTACCCCTCAGTCCCAAGCTACCTCAGTCCCGAGCTAGCTGTCCCTCAGTCCAGAGCTGCCCCTCAGTCCAGTGGGGCCCTTTGTTAAGGTTACTAGGCCAAGGTTGGCGGTGAGGGTCGCCACTCAAGGGACGCTAAGTAAGCGGACTAAGACTGTGTTGGAGTGGGGTCCACGTCCCGCGCCAGAGCCACCACCGTAGACCGACGCCCACCCAGACCCACCCCTATGGGCCGGGAGTCCGCACCTTGGGGGGGGGGGGGGGAACTGTTGCGCCCTGGCCTTAGTATTCTGTGTTTTCTTTATTATGTTGGTTAGGCCAGGTTGTGACATGGGTGATTTATGTGTCTTGTTTTGTCTAGGGGCTTTGTAGTCTATGGGGTTGTGTTCAGTTGAGTGTTCTAGATAAGTCTATGGTTGCCTGGAGTGGTTCTCAATCAGAGGCAGGTGTTTATCGTTGTCTCTGATTGGGAACCATATTTAGGCAGCCATATTCTTTAGGTATCTTGTGGGTGATTGTTCCTGTCTCTGTGTTTTGCACCAGTTAGGACTGTTTCGGTTTTTCCACATTTTCTTATTTTGTATAGTGTTTTTGCTCTACCTGTCGGCCTTATATAGACAGGTGTGTGCCTTTCCAAATCATGTCCAATCAATAGAATTTACCACAGGTGGACTCCAATCATTTTGTAGAAACTTCTCAAGCATGATCAATGGAAACAGGATGCACCTGAGCTCAATTTCGAGTCTCATAGCAAAGGGTCTGAATACTTATATATTTATGTAAATGTAATATTTTTTGCAAAAAATGTATAAAAACATGTTTTTTATTTGTCATTGTGTGTGTGTGTTGTGTGCGTGGGGGTTGATGAGGGAAAAACGATTTAATACGTTTTAGAATTAGGCTGTAATGTAACAACATGTGGAACATTTGAAGGGGTCTGAGTACTTTCCCAATTGCACTGTAAATGTAATTAATTCAAGACATCACAACAGTATTTCTGTCATTGGCGTGTTTGGGGTGACACTCTTGGGCAGCCCTTGCGAAATGTGAGCTATCTGAGCCGCGTTTTCCACTCATCTCCACAATCAATTGCAATTCATAATTAGATTTTACGAGAGCTGCTTTTACCACGCTGTGGGTGTTGAGGTTACATAAACGTCTCACCAGGCTCTCCATATCAAAATATATCTGTAAATTCTCTGCATTGTTCGTAGAATGGGGAAAACAACCTTAAAGGAATGCCAAACGTATTGCTTGCATGGTCTGTAGTGCGGTTTACAGTTTTCTCCTGGCAACCTGAACTCACCCACCAGCTTTATTTTGTCATTCTTGTGAATGTTCTGTTTTTAGTCCAACGTATATTGTTCTCAAATGGAAAATATTTGTATTATTCATTTTCGCTAACAATGCAGTCAAAGCCTACAGTTATAATTCAAATAATGTAATGCTCTATTTGCCAGTATGCTGGCAACATGCAAAGGTACATAACAATATTATCAAATAACAATTATATTAACAACAATGAGGCCATGGATGTTATAATAAACTATTATCATTTGTATTATTATAGTGAGTACTGAATAGACTAATAATAATAGTAGCTTATTCATTATGATAAAGATGATAATAATAGCCTAATTGCAGGTTTAATATACTAAATTGTATTTATTGTTGCAGGTTAAGATATGGTTCCAGAACAAACGCTCCAAGTACAAGAAGATCATGAAGCATGGCCCGGGCGGACCGGAGGGAGAACACCTGCACCCTGGGTCATCTGGGTCTCCGTGTTCCCCGGGGATGCCGCCACTTTGGGACGTTTCCATGGCAAATAAGGGGACGCCTGCGCAATCCGGTGGATACATGAACAATTTCGGACACTGGTACCCAAGCCACCACCAGGAATGTATGCCGAGAACTCAAATGATGTGACGGGATGTGGACAATGGGATGGAATTATATCCGCTCTCCTCAACTGACTTTATTCAATCTCAACATTTAGATTCGTGTTTCGTCTCCTCTTGTACATGAACCGCGTAGCATATCCCCTTTTAAATGTAGCTCCAAGCCCCAGCTATCACATTAGAGTCTTCATTTTTGAAACGCACGTTTAAAGGTCTTTTGCTTGAATTTCATCCGAGGTTTTGCCTACAATTTCGTGGACATGAAGAAATGACTGCACGGATTTTGCCTTGGATGCTTATGTGGATCTGGAATTTGAATGCAGTTCAGTTTCAAATAAAGCCTCAGTGGTCAACTATGCACTGCAATAATATCTCTTTTTACGAAATGAGCAATCCGAAGATTTCAGAAGTTTGAGCATGAATATGCCTAACCCTAACACCGTCATATATATATATATATATATATATATATATATATATATATATATATATATATATATATATATATATATATATATATATATATATATATATATATATATATATATATATATATATATATATATGATGCAAATACATAAGTTCGATTAGGCTTGAGTTTATAATTATTACTATTATTATTAGTAGTAGTAGTATTATTAGTAGTAGCCTATTATTATTATTAAAGTAGATATCAAATATACCAAAATACGGAAAAAACGGACATCTATGGCGCAATGAAAACTAACAAAGGGTCATGTATTTTACCCTAAAACATTTGAACAAGCAAAAGAGGGTATTATTTTAATGTTGACAGTGATTTTATAAAATGGTTATGTCAATTAAAGGTAATTTGGGATATAGCTTGTTAAAATAAAACTTTCATTCCAACAGTATAATTACCAGCAATTTGCAGGCAACAAAATATTATTCTCCAAAACTGAAAGTCCATAGGAACTAATAGGAAAAGAACAAGGAGCATCCATCGGCTGTTGCGGGTCTACAAGGCAACGGAATCGTCATTAACCCAAATTACTTGCAGGCGTAAGCTAATTGTAGCCTATCAGCAGTCCGGCACAAATAGCTGAAAAACGAGAGACAAAAGAAATGATAGCGCCCATGAGAGTGCTATATCATGAGGGGGCAAACAAACCAACTGTGGTGATTTTTTTTAGTATAGGACTAAGTATTGAGCACAAAGGTTGCAACACATGTCCAAGAGTGGTGTGGCGATAAAACAATTCTAGGGCCCGTCGTTTTTCTTGATCTTGTAACCTATCCACGTAAAAGTCAATGCCTTATACTGTATACATGATTCACCTCTTGTAAAAAAAAAAGGTTTAATATGGGCTGTGATGGGACCAGAGATTTTCTAATCAGGTCACGTGGGTTTTAAAAAACTCCTGGGAAAACTGGCTTTGGTGAGGATAAAAACCCTGTCAACTGCAGCAACCTTGTACTTGCTCATGTCTGAATTGTGTTTTTAAAGGACTGGAGGGTTCCTTTACACGTACACACAGAGAAAGTAACATGATTGGACAATAAAACACACAGGGCTGAGGTTGCTTTATGCAGATTTGCATCGTGTAGTCCTGCCCTATGCAACTGTAGGCTGAATAAAACATGTACTCACAGTCTTTCAGCTATTGTGTTTATTGATTAATTCCAGTTAACAATTTTGGACTGAAAATCCTAAATTGCTAGTCAGCCCAAGTTTGAATATAAACCACATTTGATCCATTCACATTTTCTCACAACCAAATGGGCTATAAATAAGCATACTACACAACGTCACCTCTTCGTTAACATGGGAGGCTAGAGGGAGGCTAGACAATGCAGCTACTGTTGTTATTAGCCTACAGTTGATCAAACTGAAAAATGGTCTCGTTACCAGGCAATACAGCGTGTACGATGGCTAATGTGTAGGTGTATAGGCTATTACATTTATGTAATAGTCTTTGCTTGTGTATGTCGGGAGTGTTGTGTTATTATGCTTGCTAAATAAATACCAGCCAGAGGAAAGTGAAGAGCGCACCTTGAGCTTTGTCCAGCCCGCACTACCTGCGATTTCCGTGAATCTGATTGGTCAAGACAAGCAAAGAACCCGCAGCAGCACTCGGATGGAAGGACAGAAAGGACAGAAATTGTGCAGGAGTTGACAAATAAGACAAATCGGTCTAAATAACAGCACTTTGCCCCTCTTTTTAAAACTTTACTTCGATATATTTTATTGAGGAAAATTAACGTTAAATTAAGTAAAAAAGTGAAAGAAAAGTTAAATTAAGTAAAAAAGTGGTTGTAAAATGTGTTGTAAAACTCTTTTCTTATAGCCCGGCGGTTGTCAATGTGCGGTTGGATTATTTTGCCCAAATGGCTACTCAGGGCTAAATATGCTAACTACATTATACTAAATATGCTAACTACATTATATTGTGTTGACCACAATATTACCACTGCGACCTACCTTGGTCTGAAGGTAGGCTTTGGCACGTGCTACCGGAGTTATCGGAAGCTCTTAGTTCACAGCGGGGAATTTTACTTGAACGCAGTAGCGGTGCGTGGGTAAAATCAGTGGGGAAGTTGATTGATGTGTTGATGTGTTATGATAATTGCGTTGTTTTCTCTATAACCAATTAGTTAATTCATATGCATTACGAACGTGATATACAGGCCTAAAGGCCGAGACAATAAGAAGACACAGTGGCAGAATAAATTAAATCACACGTTTGATTCATCACAAAACCGAGGATCAAGTCCATAAAGCACATTGCATGACCTACAGAATGGTAAAGCAAGTTAATGTTTCCAACATTTTCGGACCACTAAACAACTATTGATTTACACTGAAAATAAATCTAAACCCAACATGCAACAATTTCAAAGATTTTACTGTTCATAAGGAAATCAATTAATTTAAATAAATTCCTTCGGCCCTAATCTATGGATTTCAAATGACTGGGAATAGATACAGATATGCATCTGTTGGTCACAGATACCTTTAAAAAAAAGGTAGGGGCGTGGATCAGAAAACCTGTCCTCGCATAGAGTTGATCGTGACCTGTCCCACTCCTCTTCAATGGCTGTGCGAAGTTGCTGGATGATGACGGGAACTGGAACACGCTGTTGTACACATAAATCCAGAGCATCCCAAACATTTTATTTTATTTTTATTTTACCTTTATTTAACTTGGCAAGTCAGTTAAGAACAAATTCTTATTTTCAATGACGGCCTAGGAACAGTGGGTTAACTGCCTGTTCAGGGGCAGAACGACAGACTTGCAACCTTCCGGTTGCTAGTCCAACACTCTAACCAGTAGGCTACCCTGCCGCCCCAATGGGTGACATGTCTGGTGAGTATGAAGGCCATGGAAGAACTGGGACAGGAATTGTGTATATATCCTTGCGATATGGGGCCATGCATTGTTATGCTGAAACATGAGATGATGACGATGGATGAATGGCAAGAGCATTCAAATTGCCGCCGATAAAATGCAATTGTGTTTGTTGTCTGTAGCTTATGCCTGCCCATACCATATCCCCACCGCCACCATGGGGCACTCTGTTCACAACGTTAACATCAGCAAAAAACCTTACCCACACAACACCATTCACGTAGTCTGCGGTTGTGATGCTGGTTGGACATACTGCCAAATTCTCTAAAACAACATTGGAGATGGTTTATGGTAGAGTAATGGACATTCAACTCTCAGGCAACAGCTCTGGTGGACATTCCTGCAGTCAGCATGTCAATTGCACGCTCCCTCAAAACTTTAGACATCTATGGCATTGTGTTGTATGACAAAACTGCACATTTTAGTGAACTTGTATTGTCCCCAGCACAAGGCTCACCTGTGTAATAAGCATGCTTTTTGATCATCTTCTTGATATGCCACATCTGTCAGGTGGATGAATTATCTTGGCAAAGGAGAAATGCACCATAACAGGGATGTAAACAAAAAAAAAACATTTAAGAGAAATTAACATGAGCCTTCTACTGTTCATCTAGTTACATATTGAACTTCTATCCTCACAGGCCAGGGGCACAATGTATGGATTAATGGCTGGATCAGAATCACTGGCTGGTATGGAGAATTAAGTAAAACTACAAGTCCAAATCCCTTTCTCCATCCATGGCTAATTTAGGAAAGGGACTATTTCTGCCAGCTAGCCACTGGAGGACAACAACACAATGAGATGCAACAATTCAAGATGTTTCTGTCAATGGCGTATGCTCTCGATGCGATGATGGGAGTGACGCCAAATCCAAACTGGCTTCCCCTGACACTGGACCCATCACAGTTGAGCTCACTTTAGCTTAACGCTGATTGACTATTCTTTTATACTTTTTTTTATCAAGGGGAGGCCAAATGCTTGCTGGCTTCCCTTGCATTCAATGCTGCGGGTGGCAACAGTGTCATAATCTTGTCGACCAGACAGCATCAGATAGATGGCCGACACATGCAGAGACAGAGGGGCGCTGTTTCGCATGCTCGGATGCATTCTCCGGTGAGATACATTTAGCCTCTTGCGAATTGAAGTAAAATTATTAAACACAGAGAGGAAAGATGTTTTTCCTATTTTTTCTTGGTAAATGTTTTGGGGAAGCCTGGCTTCTTTTGCCATCCGTGAATACACACTACTGCTTGAACAACACTCCAAGTTGGAATTACAAGTAGGAAACTTAGAGAAGATGTTGTTACCCGAGTTGACGAGTCGTGACATTTCACCACTGACCTCTTACCTTTTCAACCAAAAGATGATAAATACGTTTTTGACAATTACAACGTAATCAATAAGGAACATATAGATAGTTTGTCCATTATGTCAAAGTTAAGCAAGTTATCTAACTTAGTTATAAGCAATGTTAGCTAGCTTATCAAGCTAAAATATTATTGGTTGAAGAATTGTTCCGACTTCAAAGGCATGTGAACACATTCATGTAGACTTAGCTACCATTTCCTAGTTTCCCATGAGCACATGAAGCAACACTTTATCCATAATCGGTAGATAGTTTCGGCCTATATTAATTCTGCATCATTTACAAAGAAGTGCGCAAGAAACAAACCTATTCAAAACAGAATTGACCCCCCTTCCCAAATCAAACATGGGTGCTAATGTTGTCTACTCGTTTGCATGCACATGCTTCCACTTCTTCCTGTCTGTTGCAGCCGATCATAGGTGGCAGCATGACACGCATGTTTAGCAGGGCTCATTAGCTAATGGGGGGATACCTAGTCAGTTGCACAACCGAAAGCATTAAACCAAAACACGTCTTTTGCATTTAACTCAACCCCTCTGAATCGACTTCCATGTTATCAGCACCGGGGAGTAGTTGTTGATGGGGGTTAACTGCCTTGCTCAGAGGCAAAACAGCAGACTTTTCCACCTGGCCAGCTCGGGGATTGAAACCAGCGACCTTTCAGTTACTGGCCCAATGCTCTTAACCTCTAGAGATACAGGTGTGTGAACCACAGACACAGGTGTCTACGCAAAGCAAGACAATTCTGTCCTAATTACTTTGGAAATGTCTACGTACAGTATATGGATAGACCTATAATTTCCAACCTCGGAAAAGTGTCCTAAACAGGTAGGCCTACATCACAGGTACAGTCATTTCAGCACAACTTATCTCGACCACATCTATAATTAAATAACGAATAAGAGGTCTACGTTTAGGGTTTGTGGAAGGAGAGGTAGTGGTTAGAGCAAGGTGGCAGAATAAATATGCAAATGTTATGGAACCAACCCAACCTTAGGTGCAATGCATCCCCATCTACAATTAGTAACACCCCAAGCAAGTGGCAGAAAAGTGTCCCTGCTGCAAACATCAACACTGAGAATAAATATTCCAGCGGCCAGTGGGCCAGCAAAAATTCCACAGCTGCCTCTCATGCCTCTTTCCATCCCATCTTTGTTTGTATGTTTCTTTCCCCATATGAAAACGACAGTGGTGAGTGATGTTTGTGGTTGGCGTGAAACCATATCCCTTCCCTGACATCTGTAAGCTGGGATGTTGTCCTCTGTGCTTCTCAGTTCTCTGTGCTTCTCAGTTCTCACCCAACCACCAAATCCACCTCCAGATACCCCCCCATAGGTTTGCTTGTGAGAATAAGAGTGGGAATATGGATTCTAGCATCTATCTCGTGTAAGTGACAATTAGCATTGCCCTCACTGGTTCCCAATAATTACCGTAGACGTGGACCGTGGCTGCACCTACTACACCGAGAATACAAAACATTAAGGACACCTGCTCTTGCCATGACACAGACCGACCAAGTGAATCCAGGTGAAAGCTATGATCCATCATTGATGTCACTTAAATCCACTTAAATCAGTGTAGATGAAGGGAAGGAGAATAATTTTTAAGCCTTGAGACAATTGAGACATCGATTGTGTATGTGTGCCATTTAGAGGGTGATTGGGCAAGACAAAATATTTAAGAGCCTTTGGAAAGGGGTATAGTAGTAGGTGCCAGGCACACCAGTTTGTGTCAAGAACTGCAACGCTGCTGGGCTTGTCACGCTCAACAGCTTCCCGTGTGTATCAAGAATGGTCCACCACCCGAAGGACATCCAACCAACTTGGCACAACTGTGGGAAGCATTGGAGTCAACATGGGCCAGCATCCCTGTGGAACATTTTCGACACCTTGTAGAGTCCATGCCCCAACGAATTGAGGCTGTTCTGAGAGCAAAAGGGGGTGCAACTTAATATTAGGAAGGTGTTCCTAATGTTTGGTAAACTCAGTGTACTTACTTTGTTTGGTTGTTTTTCAAATGTGGTGGATTCTGATCGATCATGTCCGACTTCGTTTACGATTCAGTTACCATGACAATGCTGAATGTGCTAAGTTGCTTGGTGGGATAAAACCCCAATGCTACCCCCTCGGCCCCACACACCAGACATATAATCAACTCATATCTCCTCAGGCTTAAGGCATTCAGTCAGCCTGCTGAGTGAGGCATGAGAGACCAGAGGCCCACACACAGAGCCAGGGAGCGCTCCTCCTACTAACTACAACATTCATAATGTTCTTCTCTAGAGTCATTGGTAGAGGGGTGGCAGGTAGCCTAGTGGTTAGAGTGTTGGGCCAGTAACAGTAAAGGTTGCTAGATCGAATCCCCAAGCTGACAAGGTAAAACTATCTGTCATTCTGCTCCTGAACAAGGCAGTTAACCCATCATTGTAAATAAGAATTTGTTCTTAACTGACTTGCCTAGTTAAATAAAGGATAAAAAATAATGTTGTTTATGTACTGTGGATGAAAATAAGCATTTCCTCACACAGATGAACAGAGGTAAAGCACATCACATTGGTCTCGTTGCTTGACTGGTTTAGGTGAGTGAGCTGAGAGATGGGGGACTATGACCTGAGGCGGGGAAGGAAACAGCAGTCCAATCTTCCATGACACAGTTTTCCCGTTGTGCTTGCGATGTCATCACCTTGTCTTTCCGCATCTTCAGAGTTACCGGCGGCTGCCGAGAGGCATTTTCCTTTGTCACTTGAAAGGTCTTTAACAATAAGATAAGCACAAAGGCTTCTATAAACAGAAACCAAAAATTCAGCCCAGCCCAAAAAGACATAGGTCTACTTCCTAATTTCACGCCATCATATAAATGTGTCAATCCTTCATAACAGAAGAAAAAGCATGAATGAACACATATGATAGTAAGGACAGTCCTGGATCAGGGTGACATACATATTATCTTTAACTATTTCATTTCATTTTGTTGTTGTTGATGTTTGTCAAAGAGCACAGTGACATCATGGAAAAAATGACCTTGAATTGAAGGACCTAAAATGTATTTACATTCATCAAACCCTGTGACACCATCTTGTGCCATTCAAGTGAAAACCAATCCAGTCCAAGTAGGGCTAGATCGGCACAGATTTCCAGCATAAAGGTAAAGTAACTTCTATAGTGAATTGTATACGCTTCAAACTGAAAAGTAATTCCAGCTCTTGAATAATACAAGGAAAATGAAAGCAGGAGTGATTGTCAGGATCCATCCTTCAAGGACTCTTACGGCAATGATTGGCCATCAACATCAAATAAATTAAGCTGGCTTGGATCAAAGGAAGATGGCAGAGAATCATTAATCTGCCTGTAGCAAGTCACTTAAAAGAAAGGTAATCCCTATCAATTTTAGCCGATGTTGAAGATTGGATCTATGCATTCCCACTAGCTGGGCACAGCTGACAACTTGGCCTTTGAACTGCTATTGTAAGGTTAACAATATACAGCCATTTTAAATATTGTATTCCACAATGCAAATTTAGATTTTCACAATATACCTCCAATATGTTTTCTTTTCTCTCTCTCTCTCTAATAATAATAATAAATGCCAAACGCTTTTTAGACTTACAGTTTGCATACATTCAATCCCGGGGATACTACCCTACAAGCACCATACCAATACACAGGTTTTCTCTCTCTCTCTCTCTCTCTCTCTCTCTCTCTCGCTCTCTCTCTCTCTCTCTCTCTCTCTCTCTCTCTCTCTCTCTCTCTCTCTCTCTCTCTCTCTCTCTCTCTCTCTCTCTCTCTCTCTCTCTCTCTCTCTCTCTCTCTCTCTCTCTCTCTCTCTCTCTCTCTCTCAGCAGTGTGCTATTAAAATCTAGAGACTCCAGTGTGTCTGCCTGCCTGTCACCTCCCACAGTCTCTTCACATGCAGGCAGCTCTTCCTAAAACCAGGGCATGTGCTCCTCACTGACTCCGCCAGATAGTTTGCCTATCTGCCTCACACACTTAACCCATGAGACGCCAGAACAGTTGGTCCTTAACTTTTCAAAAGGAACCTTTGTATGAAAAATATCATGATACATAACTTCAGTTGTTTTTAGTGAAATTTTTAACAACTGTTATTCTCTTTACAAGTGAAAAGGTGGTGTTAACATGTGAACATTACATTAAATACATGTGAACATATGGTCTCGTGACCTTGTGTAAATTTCAGCTCAACGTGAAAACAGCTATTTCACAAGTGTTTGTTTGTAAGGGAAGTAATGAAATAGTATGGGGGTTTTAAGGTAAGTGTTCAAGTAACTGTTCAGCTAAAATAGTGTAAACATTGCATTTGACATGATCCCTTAGTACTGACTAACCCCACCTGGATTTTAAACTCACAACCTCTGGATTTGGGGAATTCTGTAGAATTCTCAGAAGTCCCCTACATATCCATAACCTATAATACATTTCTGCACATAGCAACATAGCAAAGTAATTATTGTATAATTAAACATTCACAATGTAATTATGTATGTCAATATCACGTTTAGGGTAAGACCCAGGTGCAGACAGTGTCGAAAGAACAAAGTTTATTATTCGAACAGGGGTAGTGTCACGCCTGGTCGTAGTATTTTGTGTTTATCCTCATGTATTTGGTCAGGCCAGGGTGTGACATGGGTTTTTGTATGTGGTGTGTAGATAGTGGGATTGTAGCTTAGTGGGGTGTTCTAGGTTAGTCTATGGCTGTCTGAAGTGGTTCTCAATCAGAGGCAGGTGTTTATTCGTTGTCTCTGATTGGGAACCATATTTAGGCAGCCATATTCTTTGGTTGTATTGTGGGTGATTGTCCTGAGTGTCTTGATATCCTTGTTCGATGTATGTTGACACAATATAGGCTGTTTTGTATTCGTTTCGTTTATTGTTTTGTAGTGTTCGTGTTTAGTCGTGTTTACGTTTGTTTAAATAAACATGGATCGCAATCGACACGCTGCAGTTTGGTCTGACTCTCCTTCACCATATGAAAACCGTGACAGAAGGCAAAAGCACAGGTCAGGGACAGGCAAAATGACAGGTCAAAGGGCAGGCAGAGGTCAGTAATCCAGATAGGTGGGGCAAAGGTACGGGGCAGCAGGCAAGCTCAGGTTCAGGGCAAGAAAACAGGAGCAAAAGCAGACAGGCGCAAGGGGGAACAATGCTGGTAGGCTTGACAAACAATACGAACTGGCAACAGACAGAGAACGCAGATGTAAATACACAGGGGATAGTGGGCAACACCTGTAAATATAATTAAGTGAAACAGTTCTGGGTGTGACAGCCAAAGTGTGTCTAATATGTCAGTTGAAAACACTGTGACTGCGTGACGTTCCGGAGACATCCTAACCACAAATTTCTGTTTGCAGGGCACCACCTGTGTCCTCCTCCCAGAGCGCTAAGAACCTTGGCGTGATCCTGGACAACACCCTGTCGTTCTCAACTAACATCAAGGCGGTGGCCCGTTCCTGTAGGTTCATGCTCTACAACATCCGCAGAGTACGACCCTGCCTCACACAGGAAGCGGCGCAGGTCCTAATCCAGGCACTTGTCATCTCCCGTCTGGATTACTGCAACTCGCTGTTGGCTGGGCTCCCTACCTGTGCCATTAAACCCCTACAACTCATCCAGAACGCCGCAGCCCGTCTAGTGTTCAACCTTCCCAAGTTCTCTCACGTCACCCCGCTCCTCCGCTCTCTCCACTGGCTTCCAGTTGAAGCTCGCATCCGCTACAAGACCATGGTGCTTGCCTACGGAGCTGTGAGGGGAACGGCACCTCAGTACCTCCAGGCTCTGATCAGGCCCTACACCCAAATAAGGGCACTGCGTTCATCCACCTCTGGCCTGCTCGCCTCCCTACCACTGAGGAAGTACAGTTCCCGCTCAGCCCAGTCAAAACTGTTCGCTGCTCTGGCTCCCCAATGGTGGAACAAACTCCCTCACGACGCCAGGACAGCGGAGTCAATCACCACCTTCCGGAGACACCTGAAACCCCACCTCTTTAAGGAATACCTAGGATAGGATAAAGTAATCCTTCTCTTCCCCCCTTAAAGGGCCTTAAAATATTTAGATGCACTATTGTAAAGTGGCTGTTCCACTGGATGTCATAAGGTGAATGCACCAATTTGTAAGTCGCTCTGGATAAGAGCGTCTGCTAAATGACTTAAATGTAAATGTAAATGTAAATCTCGTAAAAAATATCCACATGTGAAACTTCATATAAAATATCATCACGTGAAGTGTTCCAAAACCACATGGTTTCACATGATTTCACTTGAAATTTCAGATGAAAAATAAAATGTTGCATGTGCAAAACTTGAAATCACATCATTTTTCTGTAAGTGAGTACTGTAACAGTGGGGCAAAAAATTATTTAGTCAGCCACCAATTGTGCAAGTTCTCCCACTTAAAAAGATGAGAGAGGCATGTAATTTTAATCATAGGTACACTTCAACTAAAAATATCTAGTTAACAGAAGAAAGGAAGACAAAATAAGGACAAAAGAAGGACAGAAGAAAAAGGAAAAGAAAGAGGACAACAAAGTGAAACAGTCAGCACTTCTATTGCAACTTCGTATTTCGTCGTCCTAAAGTAGTCTACACTGCTATCTGCCCAGCAGCTAGCCAGCTAGCAAACGTCCACCGTCTACCGAATAGCAGCACTGTAGAAACTATTACACTCAACTGAACGACTTGATTAGTGTAGTGTTAGCTAGCTACATAGTTGTCTTTGCTGTCTTCGTATCCAAGATAATTGTGTAGTTTAGAGCGTGTAGTCTTAGAGTGATTATCTTAATTTACAGAGGTTAGCTAGCCAGCTATTTGTCGTCCTTAACGTAGGAGACACTGCTAGCTAGCCAACAGCTAGCCAACGTCTACTGAATAGAACTTCCGCACTCAACAACCCGGTCGCATTCCGCTTCGCTCCACAGGTAGTATCACATTTTTCATTTCATTTCATTACAGCACAACGGTTTGATTTGTTTGATCGTAGCTAGCTACATAGCTAGCTACATAGCCGTCTGTGTATCAAAGATAATTGTGTAGTCTAGAGCGATTTTCTAGGTTAGCTAGCCAGCTATTGTCGTTCTTTTAACGCAACGTAACTTAATCAACACTGCTAGCTAGCCAGCTAGCCCCCGAATCAGCACTGTAGAAACTACTACACTCAACGGAACGACTTGATTAGTGTAGTGTCAACAACGCAGCCACTGCCAGCTAGCCTACAAAGTCAACAACGCAGCCACTGCCAGCTAGCCTACTTCAGCAGTACTGTATTATTTTTAATAATTTTAGTCAATAAGATTCTTGCTACGTAAGCTTAACTTTCTGAACATTCGAGACGTGTAGTCCACTTGTCATTCCAATCTCCTTGCATTAGCGTAGCCTCTTCTGTAGCCTGTCAACTATGTGTCTGTCTATCCCTGTTCTCTCCTCTCTGCACAGACCATACAAACGCTCCACACCGCGTTGCCACACTAATCTGGTGGTCCCAGCGCGCACGACCCACGTGGAGTTCCAGGTCTCCGGTAGCCTCTGGAACTGCCGATCTGCAGCCAACAAGGCAGAGTTCATCTCAGCCTATGCCTCCCTCCAGTCCCTCGACTTCTTGGCACTGACAGAAACATGGATCACCACAGATAACACTGCTACTCCTACTGCTCTCTCTTCGTCCGCCCACGTGTTCTCGCACACCCGAGAGCTTCTGGTCAGCGGGGTGGTGGCATAGGGATCCTTATCTCTCCCATGTGGTCATTCTCTCTTTCTCCCCTTACCCATCTGTCTATCGCCTCCTTTGAATTTCATGCTGTCACAGTTACCAGCCCTTTCAAGCTTAACATCCTTATCATTTATCGCCCTCCAGGTTTCGGAGAGTTCATCAATGAGCTTGATGCCTTGATAAGCTCCTTTCCTGAGGACGGCTCACCTCTCACAGTTCTGGGCGACTTTAACCTCCCCACGTCTACCTTTGACTCATTCCTCTCTGCCTCCTTCTTTCCACTCCTCTCCTCTTTTGACCTCACCCTCTCACCTTCCCCCTACTCACAAGGCAGGCAATACGCTCGACCTCATCTTTACTAGATGCTGTTCTTCCACTAACCTCATTGCAACTCCCCTCCAAGTCTCCGACCACTACCTTGTATCCTTTTCCCTCTTGCTCTCATCCAACACTTCCCACACTGCCCCTACTCGGATGGTATCGCGCCGTCCCTACCTTCGCTCTCTCTCCCCCGCTACTCTCTCCTCTTCCATCCTATCATCTCTTCCCTCTGCTCAAACCTTCTCCAACCTATCTCCTGATTCTGCCACCTCAACCCTCCTCTCCTCCCTTTCTGCATCCTTTGACTCTCTATGTCCCCTATCTTCCAGGCCGGCTCGGTCCTCCCCTCCCGCTCCGTGGCTTGACGACTCATTACGAGCTCACAGAACAGGGCTCCGGAAGGCCGAGCGGAAATGGAGGAAAACTCGCCTCCCTGCGGACCTGGCATCCTTTCACTCCCTCCTCTCTACATTTTCCTCCTCTGTCTCTGCTGCTAAAGCCACTTTCTACCACTCTAAATTCCAAGCATCTGCCTCTAACCCTAGGAAGCTCTTTGCCACCTTCTCCTCCCTCCTGAATCCTCCTCCCCTCCCCCTCCTCCCTCTCTGCAGATGACTTCGTCAACCATTTTGAAAAGAAGATCGACGACATCCGATCCTCGTTTGCTAAGTCAAACAACACCGCTGGTTCTGCTCACACTGCCCTACCCTGTGCTCTGACCTCTTTCTCCCCTCTCTCTCCAGATGAAATCTCGCGTCTTGTGACGGCCGGCCGCCCAACAACCTGCCCGCTCGACCCTATCCCCTCCTCTCTTCTCCAGACCATTTCCGGAGACCTTCTCCCTTACCTCACCTCGCTCATCAACTTATCCCTGACCGCTGGCTACGTCCCTTCCGTCTTCAAGAGAGCGAGAGTTGCACCCCTTCTGAAAAAACCTACACTCGATCCCTCCGATGTCAACAACTACAGACCAGTATCCCTTCTTTCTTTTCTCTCCAAAACTCTTGAACGTGCCGTCCTTGGTCAGCTCTCCCGCTATCTCTCTCAGAATGACCTTCTTGATCCAAATCAGTCAGGTTTCAAGACTAGTCATTCAACTGAGACTGCTCTTCTCTGTATCACGGAGGCGCTCCGCACCGCTAAAGCTAACTCTCTCTCCTCTGCTCTCATCCTTCTAGACCTATCGGCTGCCTTCGATACTGTGAACCATCAGATCCTCCTCTCCACCCTCTCCGAGTTGGGCATCTCCGGCGCGGCCCACGCTTGGATTGCGTCCTACCTGACAGGTCGCTCCTACCAGGTGGCGTGGTGAGAATCTGTCTCCTCACCACGCGCTCTCACCACTGGTGTCCCCCAGGGCTCTGTTCTAGGCCCTCTCCTATTCTCGCTATACACCAAGTCACTTGGCTCTGTCATAACCTCACATGGTCTCTCCTATCATTGCTATGCAGACGACACACAATTAATCTTCTCCTTTCCCCTTCTGATGACCAGGTGGCGAATCGCATCTCTGCATGTCTGGCAGACATATCAGTGTGGATGACGGATCACCACCTCAAGCTGAACTTCGGCAAGACGGAGCTGCTCTTCCTCCCGGGGAAGGACTGCCCGTTCCATGATCTCGCCATCACGGTTGACAACTCCATTGTGTCCTCCTCCCAGAGCGCTAAGAACCTTGGCGTGATCCTGGACAACAAACTGTCGTTCTCAACTAACATCAAGGCGGTGGCCCGTTCCTGTAGGTTCATGCTCTACAACATCCGCAGAGTACGACCCTGCCTCACACAGGAAGCGGCGCAGGTCCTAATCCAGGCACTTGTCATCTCCCGTCTGGATTACTGCAACTCGCTGTTGGCTGGGCTCCCTGCCTGTGCCATTAAACCCCTACAACTCATCCAGAACGCTGCAGCCCGTCTAGTGTTCAACCTTCCCAAGTTCTCTCACGTCACCCCGCTCCTCCGCTCTCTCCACTGGCTTCCAGTTGAAGCTCGCATCCGCTACAAGACCATGGTGCTTGCCTACCGAGCTGTGAGGGGAACGGCACCTCAGTACCTCCAGGCTCTGATCAGGCCCTACACCCAAATAAGGGCACTGCGTTCATCCACCTCTGGCCTGCTCGCCTCCCTACCACTGAGGAAGTACAGTTCCCGCTCAGCTCAGTCAAAACTGTTCGCTGCTCTGGCTCCCCAATGGTGGAACAAACTCCCTCACGACGCCAGGACAGCGGAGTCAATCACCACCTTCCGGAGACACCTGAAACCCCACCTCTTTAAGGAATACCTAGGATAGGATAAAGTAATCCTTCTCGCCCCCTCCCCCCCTTAAAATATTTAGATGCACTATTGTAAAGTGGTTGTTCCACTGGATGTCATAAGGTGAATGCACCAATTTGTAAGTCGCTCTGGATAAGAGCGTCTGCTAAATGACTTAAATGTAAATGTAAATGTAACTATGACAGTTTTAATGAATTTATTTGCCAATTATGGTGGAAAATAAGTATTTGGTCAATAACAAAAGTTTATCTCAATACTTTGTTATATACCCTTTGTTGGCAATGACAGAGGTCAAACGTTTTCTGTAAGTCTTCACAAGGTTTTCACATACTGTTGCTGGTATTTTGGTCCATTCCTCCATGCAGATCTCCTCTAGAGCAGTGATGTTTTGGGGCTGTTGCTGGGCAACACGGACTTTCAACTCCCTCCAAAGATTTTCTATGGGGTTGAGATCTGGAGACTGGCTAGGCCACTCCAGGAGCTTGAAATGCTTCTCACGAAGCCACTCCTTCGTTGCCCGGGCAGTGTGTTTGGGATCATTGTCATGCTGAAAGACCCAGCTACGTTTCATCTTCAATGCCCTTGCTGATGGAAGGAGGTTTTCACTCAAAATCTCACGATACATGGCCCCATTCATTCTTTCCTTTACACGGATCAGTCGTCCTGGTCCCTTTGCAGAAAAACAGCCCCAAAGCATGATGTTTCCACCCCCATGCTTCACAGTAGGTATGGTGTTCTTTGGATGCAACTCAGCATTCTTTGTCCTCCAAACACGACTAGTTGAGTTTTTACCAAAAAGTTATATTTTGGTTTCATCTGTCTATATGACAATCTCCCAATCTTCTTCTGGATCATCCAAATGCTCTCTAGCAAACTTCAGATTGGCCTGGACATATGCTGGCTTAAGCATTGGGACATGTCTGGCACTGCAGGATTTGAGTCCCTGGCGGCGTAGTGTGTTACAGATGGTAGGCTTTGTTACTTTGGTCCCAGCTCTCTGCAGGTCATTCACTAGGTCCCCCCGTGTGGTTCTGGGATTTTTGCTCACCATTCTTGTGATCATTTTGACCCCACGGGGTGAGATCTTGCGTGGAGCCCCAGATCGAGGGAGATTATCAGTGGTCTTGTATGTCTTCCATTTCCTAATAATTGCTCCCACAGTTGATGTCTTCAAACCAAGCTGCTTACCTATTGCAGATTCAGTCTTCCCAGCTTGGTGCAGGTCTACAATTTTGTTTCTGGTGTCCTTTGACAGCTCTTTAGTCTTGGCCATAGTGGAGTTTGGAGTGTGACTGTTTGAGGTTGTGGACAGGTGTCTTTTATACTGATAACAAGTTCAAACAGGTGCCATTAATACTGGTACCGAGTGGAGGACAGAGGAGCCTCTTAAAGAAGAAGTTACAGGTCTGTGAGAGCCAGAAATCTTTCTTGTTTGTAGATGACCAAATACTTATTTTCCACCATAATTTGCAAATAAATTCATAAAAAATCCTACAATGTGAGTTTCTGGATTTCTTCCCTCATTTTGTCTGTCGTAGTTGAAGTGTACCTATGATGAACATTTCAGGCTTCTCTCATCTTTTTAAGTGGGAGAACTTGCACAATTGGTGGCTGTCTAAATACTTTTTTGCCCCACTGTAAATGCCATTTATGCAGCAGACACAGTCCACACATTTTGGTATGTGACTGCGTTGAGAATCAAACACACAATTCTGGTGTTGCTAGTACAATGCTTTAATAAACTTAGCCACATACAGGACTTCTGCAAATACATAAGTACAGTACTGCAAATTACAATACATGACTACAATACAGATGGAAGACGTATAATTGCCATCCCCATGAGCGTACCACCCTCCTTCTGGCTATAGAGGAGGCATGCAATGATTCCAATCCAGACCAATTTAGACTGAAAGGTTTTTCCCAAGGTACATGAATAATGAGGATATTTACTGCCATTTCAATCGAAACCTATGGCCAAATGCTCAAGACAGGCTTGATGCAAACTAGTGTCTGCTAAAGATTGTTTCTTTCATTTCTTTCATTTGATTACATTGTGAAAGATGTCTTCAATGATCACACTTTTGATCACACAAGGGATAGAAATGATGGAAATGTGATGTTCAGTCCATTTTCATGGGTAGTGCAAGTGTATAGCCTAATGTAAAACAGTGTAATGTACTGTAATTTACAGTACTGTAGCATACTACATTCAAAGGACAATTTTGAATCATGTATCTTACATGTTTTGGTATTGGGTTAAATGGTTGTTAAAATAACTCAATTGAGAATGTGTCATTATGTTGTGTTTTTGTGATTAAACCAATGTACTAATTATATTTCACAGTAAATGTATATTTTGGATATATGGTTGTGTGCGGTGGCAGATGTTTACAAACTAAATGAATGCACTATGAAAGGTTTTGAATGTAAGACTGGCTGTGTTGCAAGTGTTTTTGTGCTAAAGTTTAAAATATTCACCACATACTTGTGAAAGTAGTACCAAAGTGAGAATTTAAAAAAATATATAACGTGATTCCATCTCAATAGAGATCAAACTCTAAGCGCCTATATATTTATTGGTCTGGACTGTTAATATATAATTTCTTCCATTCCATTTTGTCCTTACAACCGTTTCATTGGATAATTTGTATAAAGAAGTCTATGGAAACAAGATTTGAATGTTATCTGTGTGTGTGCATGTGTGTGTAAATATTACATCATTTCAATTGGTGTAAATATAATTAATAAAAACAAAAACTTTATTCACACAGAAGACTAACTATAAAATAAGTGTTTCTCAGGCACCAAAGTGTCACAATTAGATGTTTTAAGTTCTCACATTGAAGTTCTATTAACATATCAATAGAGTATAAAATAGGCTACATTATAAATAACAACCTGAGTTTATGGCTTTTACCAAAAATCTATTGCAAATGCAAAGTACCAAATACATGTTTTTATTTCCTATAGTTCTCTGCAACTTCCAAGAGATGTTTTGTTTTGAACCATTGTGTAATAAAATGTTTTATGGCTCAATATGTGAATTGAGCCTTAATTACATCTATATAAATGCAAGAAATGGTAAGTATAATTTATGAATGTATGAAAATGGTACACACCACTTCCATGTATCTGTGGGTGTTTCATATTGTGAAGAAACAAAGGGTGTTGAATGCACTGACAGTATATATTTGAATAGCTGTAGATCAAAGAATATGTTCATTTAATGGTCCCACAGGGGTCCACTATAAAGGAAAGTGCCACCAAATAGGCTGCTATTCCATCCATTCTCATATCAAATCTCTCCAACAGAGTGAAATGAGCCACTGATAGTATTAGCAACTCATCACTCTAAACATCCATCTGAACAGAACATGGATTTGTCCATTATTTTTGTATACTGTTCCTCTGTTTTGAATCCAAAAGGAACAGAGACAGTAAGTCCTTGTGCATGTTTCCCAACTTGCCCGTGAACTTCAGCCCTCTGTATTTGCACACAAATCCCATCACAGGCCTCTAGGCTTTATTTCCAATGAGCGGCCATGTTGTTGGACCACAGTTTGTTCCGATACGTTTTGTATTAGTACACCGCCCCCATATTCTTTGGTGGTGTTGTGTGCTGAAGAACCAGTCCTGAGTGCTGTGAACGTGACTGTGAGGTCTGTTGATACCAGTGATGAGTGTAGTCCTCCACATAACATAGAGAGGAGCTGAGGGAGGGCTGGGGTGCCTGCTCTCTAGTGGCAGGGTCTGTGGGTATACTACTGTCCCAAATGGCCAGGGACGGGGGTGAATTACAGGACATAGAGTCACTGGCTCCTGGGCTATGGTCCAGTGGAACTTCCCCGTATGTGTACAGCTTCTTGAATTTGGAACGCCGATTCTGGAACCAGATCTTGACCTGGAAGAAAAAATAATTTGAGCTACAGGTTGTTTGAGATGTTTGTACCAGAAAATGTGAAGGTATGAGTTAAAAATGTATTATCTAGCAAAGTGTTGTAATTTCATATTGACAACCTATGCCTTATTAGAATAGAATATACCTAATTATATTGCATTGAAATTTGGAATCCAGATGCAAACTTAGACCCATAAATGAAGCTATCAATTATCAGATATGAAAACAATCAGGAAGAGGTTAATAAATATTAATATTATATTTGACATATAATAAACAATACTGTTTTTTTTAATCGCTTTGGTAAAAAATGTACAAATATGTGGTGAATTGTAAGATACATGTTTCAAATTTGTACTTTCAATGTAGTATGCTCCAGTACTGTAAACAACAGTACATGACACTGTTTCCACATTAAGCTATGCACTTGCACTACCCATTAAAATTGACTAAACATCAAATTTCCATCATTTCTATCCCATGTGTGATCAAAGGTATGATGATTGAAGACATCTTCACAATGTAATCAAATGAAAGAAATACATTTTAGCAGACACTAGTTTGCATTAAGCCTGGCTTGAGCATTTGGCCGTTTCTCATCGAATTTGCAGTAATTATCCTCATTGTTCATGTACTTGGGGAAGAACCTTTTGTCATGGCAAACTTCATTTTGGATACATGTTTATTGTATAGGGAATGCATTTCTTTCTTGTTTTGGACTTTCTGGATTATTTATGCATTGGTATTGTATTGATATTGTATTACTGCACTGTAGGAGCTAGAAACACAAGCATTTCATTCAACTGCTGTAACATTAGCCAATCTGTGTACATGACCAATACACTTTGATTTGTTACATAAAGTGCATCTCTGATCAGATGTATTTTTTTAGTTACTGTGAAGTAAAATCAGAGTCATCATCATAGTTGTATCATCTTTTTTATGTTTATACTTTACAGACATACTTTTTAATATGTAATTCTCAAAATCTGTAGTAGACAAACCAGTTTAAGTGTACAATCTATAGGTTTAATTTGTAAATCGCTCTGGATATGAGTGTCTGCTAAATGACTTAAATGTAATGTAAATGTTTACCAAATGTTTATATCATCAATTAAGAACAGTCAGATTAAGTAATAGTAACATGTCTTTTAACAAAAGAAAAGTGAATCATATCAAAGGTCATGTGAGCATTGCATTGTGAAAGGAAATTACTTTATATGAACATGTATTTCTAGATGAAACACTGTTTAAGTTGGGCTCCCGAGTGGCGCAGCAGTCTAAGGCACTGCATCTCAGTGCAAGAGGTGTCACTACAGTCCCTGGTTTGAATCCAGGCTGTATCACATCCAGATGTGATTGGGTGTCCCATAGAGCCGTGCACAATTGGCCCAGCATTGTTTGGATTTGGCTGGCGTCATTGTAAATAAGAATTTGTTCTTAACTGACTTGCCTACTTAAGTAGTCCTTCTGTAGCTCAGTTGGTAGAGCATGGCGCTTGTAACGCCAGGGTAGTGGGTTCGATTCCCAGGACCACCCATACGTAGAATGTATGCACACATGACTGTAAGTCGCTTTGGATAAAAGCGTCTGCTAAATGGCATATATTATTATTATATTATAAATAAAGGTTTAAAAAATAACATTTAATTAAGTTTGGTGAAAAAGTGACTGATTTTGCATGTTGTATTAAGTCAATTGAACATGTGCTAAGAGTTTAAAACAACTGCCTTTTTGATCATCTGTTTTGTACTAAGAGTTGTGAAAATGTACCAAATACTTTTGAAAATTAAAAGCGATAAAAACCTATAACGTCTCAGATGATTCACTAAGTGTAGAATTACAGTATGCAAAAAGATGCCAGCATAGTTCATGGTTTTATTAGACAAATGAACATAAATCGTAGAGATATTTAATCTCTCAACAGCGTGTCATAACAGTGGTATGTGGCTTCCTCACCTGTGTTTGTGTCACGCCGAGATGAGCAGCTAGTTCGGCTCTCTCAGGAAGAGACAAATACTGAGCTCCCTGAAAGCGATGTTGCAACGCAGCGAGCTGGTAACTAGAATATATGGTGCGAGGTTTTCTGATTTTTCTAGGCTTTCCGTTGACCATTCTCACCTCAGGCTCTGGTTCCTCTTTCCCTAAAAAAATGAAAATTGACAACAGAGCATTAGTAGGCTAAAGGACTTGAGGGGCTCATACATTTACACTAGACTACAGAGGGCTTCAACAGTAGACTATAGGCCTATGCCCACAGAAAAAAAGTATTATGATAACAGATTAATTCATGATATATTTCATAAGTAGACATCATTAAAAAAATATATGATTATGCCTTACATTGTTTTTACCAGTTCTGAAATAGGCTTTACTCAATAGCCCAAACAGGGTTTGGTGCACAAAATGTCTCTGTCCAAGATATTACAATGCCCCTCACACTATTATGGGAGATGTCACTAATGAGAGAAGATGATTGGTGCATCGAGTATATAGGCTATTTAGCCTTCATGTATTGTTTGTGGTGTTTTCACATGGAGTGATCAAGTAAAAACTGTAAGACAGGCTATTGAGCCAAAAGGTAATGTGTGCCAGACTGACATGTCGTGACACCTCATGTTGATGCATGTGGCTTTGGGCTTAGCCCCAGGCCAATTTCAAAGAGAAAGATTCTTCCTGGAATGTCAATGTTACCAGCTAAACGGTATGTTATAGGGCCTGGATACCTAAACATTGTTAACACAAATTACCAATGACAACGCAAACACAATAGTAGTTCTCTCTCAAATGTGAAGGTTTCAGCTGCTTTGCAAGACCAATTTTGGAAAAAATAATGAAGTCTTTTGCGTTTATAGAATAGGCTACATTTTCATTCTAGGCCATATGAACAATTTATATTATTTAAGAGGTTAATAGCATAGTGTGTTATTGCAAAACAATCAAAGTAGACTAGGCCCAATGGGTAATTTGAATTTTAGGATAAAAAGTATATAATACGGTATTCCTTGGGAGCTCATCTTAAAGGTAAAGAACAGTCAAAATCATGCATTTCATGAAATGTAATGATATTTGGATGAAACCAGATCAAAGTATGATGACCAATGTATGAAAAGTATGACTGTTGCTTCTACATTGATCAAATTTGATCATAGAGTTACTGGTCCCCTCCCCCATGTCAAACAATTGGATTCAGGAGGCCGGATTATTAAGGTGATAGGTAATAGAAAATTAATACCCTAATTTTAAATAAGTACCACCTTGTAACCAACATCGGAGAAGGCGTGGTTGCAATTGGGCCTGTGTAACAGTATAGCTTCCATCCCTCTCCTCACCCCTACCTGGGCTCGAACCAGGGACCCTCTGCACACATCAACAATAGCCACCCTTGAATTATCGTTACCCATCGCTCCACAAAAGACACAGCCCTTGCAGAGCAAGGGGAATAACTACTTCAAGGTCCCAGAGCGAGTAAAGTCACTGATTTAAACGCTATTAGCGCGCACCCCGCTAACCATTTCACACTGGTTACACTCAGCCCCCTTCTTTTCTGCAGCAACCAGTGATCTGGGTCAACAGCATCAATGTAACAGTTTTGCTTCCGTCCCTCTCCTCGCCCGTACCTGGGCTCAAAACAGGGACCCTCTACACACATCAACAACAGCCAAGCCTCGAAGCATCATTACCCATCGTTCCACAAAAGCCGCGGCCCTTGCAGAGCAAGGGGAACAACGACTTCAAGGTCTCAGAGCGAGAGACGTCACAGATTGAAACGCTATTTAGCGCGCACCCCGCTAACATTTTACATCGGCTACACATGGTTTATATAGCTAGATAGCTACTTTACAGTAACAACATTTGGTGGTAGGGTATCAGCAAATATAATTAAAAGTTTGCCATATTCATCTATGGCAATGTTAAAATTTTAATCTGTGTCTGGTGTTAGCTAACTACTGGCTAGCTAAGTCTTCAGCCATCATGGAACAAAAGGGAGGGAAGGGTCGTTCAAAACTCTGACGCAGTTGTCAAGTCAAGACATTCGTTAATGCTGCTGTGAACCGCATGACAAGAGACATGCCAAACGGGAAATATATAAAACATTTTTGACACCATTGATGCAATTTCAATGTTGTTTGAGGTGCGTTTTATATCACCAAATTTGCTTGAGATGATTTTACTGCAACACTGCTCAGTGCAACCAAGTCGCTTGAGAGCTCTCATATATGCTCCCCGCCCACACGCCTGTCTTTTCAAACCTCCTAGTGGTTAGCTACGAGCTAATTTTGAGCATTTCTATCCAAAACGAATATTATGGGTAATATTTTAGTCACTCAAAATTATATTTTACATGGAAATTAGAATGACTGTTTGGTACTTAAGACTTTTATTTTTTTTTTACAAAAATACAAAATGGGGTAGGATTTAGCTCATTTTCTTTTAATTAAAAATGGTCACATATCACATGTTAGCTTTGCAGCCTAGAAAGCAGAATAGCAAACAATATGTTTCTGCATAGCATATCCTTGCAGATTTTTTGTATCACATGAAGTAAATGCGATAACATGTGAAACAAGTAAAAGCAACACGTGAAAACATTTCAGCACATATGAAAACATATATGAAATAAATCTGAGAATATTGGGAGGCAAAACATTTTAAAGTTTTTCACATGTGAAGTGAAAACATTATTCTCCTCACATGTAAAAATGTGAACTCTATATTGAATACATGTGACATTTTTTCATTTGAACATCTGACCTCAAGTGTCATGATACATAATACATCTCTGCATTTAGCAAACGACTGCCTTCTTAACTGCTATAATTTAATCTGACTATTCTTTCATCATTGATTTCATGTACTTATCTCAACATTTTTGAGGGTTTTCTGTATAGTTGTCTAATGTTGGTGGGGCATAATATTATATTTTAATGTTACTCCTGAATCACTGATAAATATAATAGTTTTGTTGAGTGTATTATACAAAGCTGAGATTTACTTTGAAGTCCAGTGTAGGAATACAGGTGAAATCAGTAAATTACACAGACATGGTGGCATAGTAGAAAGTTCTAAATGCCATGAACCAAGAGGTCTTGAGTTCATATCCCAAATGAGGACACGTTGAATAATAATTACTGTATAAATAAACATGCATGTAAAATAATGTAGGTAGGCCAAAAAAATCAATAGTAGACTACGCTAATTTATACTATTTTCGAAACACTTGAACTCCGCCCAAATGAATGCCCAACACCAATATTAGGCTGACCAAATGTAAATTCGATTCATATCAATTTAAATAGGCCCATTTAAATTATGTGGCATAAAGGTTGGTCCTCGTCGATAAGCGATAGCCTACGCATTTGGGATGCTTAATTTAACATGGGCCACATTGACATTATTAATAAACATAACTTCGAGACTCGTGAAACTCTTTATTCGCCAAAAATGACAACGCGTCTCATGCGTAAATCTTACCGATATCTTGGAGATGTGACTGTATGTCCCGGGTATAATGAGCGTATTGCTTATGGGGATAAGGGTATTCCGATTTTGCAATGTAGGCCCCCGATACCCCAATCCCATGGAGATTGTAATGGTGATGATACGAGTATGGTTTCATTGGTTGAGAGTAGGACTGGCCGTGGCTGGGGTAGTAGCCGTGGTGGCTGTGCATCGTCTGGCCGCTGTAGAACCCCATGTCCATGGGAGAAGACTTTGGCAGCGTCGGGAAATCATTGGAGCCAGGGTGACAGCTCACTGTGGCGTGGAGATCAGACGACAGGCTCGATGCCGCCTTCTCAGAAGTAGTTCCATTCATCCTGCACCGCCCTCCTTCACTCTCCTAATAAAAACCTCCAGAAAGTGTGGAGACTTGTAAGAAATGCGTAGTAGTTGAAATAGAAGTTTGAAAAGAAAACAAACTCCCAAAATAAAACCAAAACAATACGCCTATTGTGGCGCATCGAACTCCTCAGAGCCCATCCAAAGTCCCTCGGCGAGACTGCACTGCACTGTGGCGGCACCCAACCCAACTGAACTCAAATTTACAGAGCGAGGGGAGTGGATGCTTCATTCCCATTGGTTCCAAACAGCCTCTGCTTCGTTTACCCCGAGGGAAAACGCGAAAATTTCCAGAACCTCCCCCGGCCAGAACCACAGTCTCACAACCTTTCTGAAAGTAGAATTTTCTGTTGGATGTGTTTATTACAAGTTTAGTCTGTCTGCAACAAGGATTTGCACCATTCTTCAGTGGAGTTGTGTATACAAACAAAAAAACGTAGCCTATATATATTTGTTTTACCTTTATTTAACTAGGCAAGTCAGTTAAGAACAAATTCATATTTTCAATGACGGCCTAGCAACAGTGGGTTAACTCCCTTGCTCGGGCAGAACGACATATTTTCACCTTGTCAGCTCAGGGATTCTAGCTTGCAACCTTTCGATTACAAATCCAACGCTCTAACCATCAGGCTACCTGCCGCCCCCATATGCATAGGTTTGGTCCTATTCTATTTATTCATGGGCTTTTAGATCAATTGGATACACTAAATCCTCTTTAGGTTGGCTCGTGACTTGCCCTAAGGCCTTCCCCTAGGTGTGGCAGCCCTAGAATTGTGTCATCACTAGTTACCACAATCAATAAGTAATAAACCCCGCCTATTTCTACCATTTATCTTCTTAAAATCTGATTTTAAACCTACCCGTAATCCCAACCACACTGCTAACATTATGTCTAACGCTTTTTGTTTTCAATCATATTTACGAAAGCCTATAGCCAATTTGGACTTTGTGACTGTAGTAACTAGTAGAAACCCAAGACATGGCCGGCCATCCGATGCACATCCTCCAACATATTTATTTGTTCTCTCTGTTTTATTATCCATTCCCTCTGTTTTTTATTCCTTAAATCGTTAGTTTTTGTTCATATACATTACTCCTGAACTCCTTGTGGATTTATGTAGCCTCTCTCTCAGCATGGTCTCATAGACTAGACATAACATAGTAACTTTAAATCGGGTACATTCAAATTAGTGTGATATGTGACATTTGGTATGGAGTTTGAATCTCATCACAGACAATTTTAGCTAATGAGCAACTTCAACTACTTACTAGTTTTTAGCTACTTTGCATGTTAGCTAACCTTTCCCTAACTCTAACTTTAACCCTTTAACTTAAATCCCCAAAATGAACCCTAACCCATAGCCTAGTTAGCCAGCTAGCTAACATTAGTCACCTAGCTATAATTCGTAACATATCATACATTTTGTAAGTTTGTAAGATATAATACGAATTGTAAATTCATAACGTAAATGGGTGATGGAATCCAAAAATGTATACATACCATACGAAACATACCATACTAAATCTCAGATTTGCATACAGAATAATACAAAATGCCCTGAAACCAGCTTGGATCTCTAAATATAAATCTACATAAATATGCATGTATAGGTCTTGTAGCTATCATCTGCTAGTATATAGACTTTTCCTTTTGAAGGACTGTCTGTAACTATTCTAAGCCTAACCAACTCCGAGGCCTGAGCCCTAACCTCTCTGGCCCCTGTGCCGAACCCTAACCACCCCAGAGACCTGATTCCTAACCTTAACCTCTCTGGCCTCCATACCTAATCCCAACCATTCCTGAGGCCTGAGTCCTAACCCTAAACCTCCTTGGTTCTCATGCCTAACCCTAACCCCTAGGGAGATCCAGTCCCTTTTCCCACCATGATAAGTTTAATTGACACTTTTACCTACAACTATAAAAAATATTTGTCTACACATTATTTTGAATATACCCCCCTATATTCTTATGGCAAAATTACATCCAGTTTTGTTCAATGTATATGAGATCATCCTCAACAGCTAACATCACTTTTTGTGAATTTTGAATAATTTATGTAGGCCAATAATATAAAACATAAATCACATAAAAGCCTCATAATTCATAAAGGTGACGTTAACTGACTTATTATCGGGGAGGGGGGACGTATTATGCGCGAAATGGGGGCGGAAAGCCTTTATGCGCATTTATTGATATAGCCTATAACCATCACATCTAAGTAAACTTGGGAAGTCACGAGATGATATGGTGTGTTGTCCTCCAACTATGACTCGTGAAAACATGCAGTTTGTTAGGCTACAGATGAAATAAATTGATTAACTTCAGAGTGGTGAACGTGCACGTTGAAGCGTTTTATGCCGGTTTCCAATAAATATCTCGTGTGACATGAGGATCGATGCTTGACTGATGTCCATTTGAATCCATAATAATCTCATGTCGCAGCCAAAGCACAGGCACTGTAGCTATCAGTAGTGGCTGGTGTGCCAAGAAATAGAAATTTTATATTTAACACCAGCCACTGATAGCTATTTGCTTTGTTGCAATTACAATATGTTCAATTGGACATTTGCCAGGCTAGGGTATAGATAGCTAAAAAAAACTCATCCGAAATACAGATTTAAGGTCATGAAGCAGAATTCCTGCCTAGGGATGAGAGCACATAATTACACCCCATTTGCACTTAATGATTTTGCATGCCCGTTTCTATTATTTGCTCTTATGATTCAGATGCATATAAAATCTCTATGGCATATGGAAATAAGCTATTGAATGGTCAGTGGTCATCACCATTTGAAGCATGTAATTAAATATAATTACAATTTTGGCTGCAATATGTTATAGGCCAAGTGGGACCATCATGGTAGCCTAAAGAGAAGAGGGAACTAATAAAACATGAGGGAATGGATAAACCTTGGAAGCTAATAAAGAGAGGGAACAAATAAAAAAGAGGGAAATAATAATTTAAAAAAAAGAGGGAATGGATTAGCCTGGCTGTTTATTTTTCTCCACCAAGACCCCTAAGTGACTCCATAAAGGTTAATTAGGTGAGATATAAAATGCAGTCTTATTCATGATTAGATTAGACCATTTTTGAAGTTGGAAAACATCTGACAAACTCATTGGAGTGAAATGTTCCTTGAATAAGCATGTAGCCTGTTATTTCATAATACTTGTCAGACAGACAGACACACCAATTACAATGTGAACATGGCTCAAGCAGAGCATGAAGGATTACCAAATTAGTAAATCTAAAGAGATTATTTTCCCCTTTCATCCATGACCCAACTAGAAAATAATTTCACTTGTGAAAATTCTAATCCAATAGCGCTCCCTGGTGTCTGATAAGTGTAGCTACATAATGACATTAATTTGTAACCTGTGCACCTTTTGGTGTCTGTCCCAGATGACACGGTTCCCTATATGGTTTACCACTTTGGGCCAGGTCCTATAGGGCTCTGTTCAAAAGTAGTAAACCATATAGGGAACAGGGTGTCATGTGGGACACGTCACTGGGCTATGTTAAGATGCCCTAGCTGGGTAAAATGGTTTGGTGAATAGACCCAGGGACTCATTGCAGCTCTGACTGTTCAATCATCTTTTGTCTAAAATTCAATAAAATGTAACAATTAATTTACCCTGATAAATGTAGCACATATGCTGAACCTGATAACATATGCAAGATAAAACTCTATATACAGACACGATAGATTTGAAAACAAATCAAGGTATTTCTTGATTATTGTAATAGGCAAAAACGAGGCAAAGTCCATCTAGTTTAGATCCTTCAAACAGAAAATTAAGCTGTGACAGTCAATATATTTATTAGCACTTGTCTTTTCTCTGTCTCATGGGAAGTGGTCGACTAGTAGTCCTTGCAAAAAGTAGTCCCCAAACCTTACAGCTTTTAACTGTAAGCCCCGTTTTTTTAATACATGAGGAATAAAACAACCAACTCACTCCCTGTCAGCCAGTCACAACACATACAACCAGGTCAATCACCACCACTCCCGAAAGCACAGAGGGCTTATTTTATTCTCGTTTAGTGTAATAAAAAAAAGGGATGGACGAGGTGTTAGCATGGCAGGCCTGACAGCCACACACCTGGCAACATTATGTACAAACTGGAATTGGAGGCAGGGAAAGGAAACCACTACACCTGGATTAAAATACTATGAGAGATCATATCAGGTACTTTATATGTTCTCAATTGAGCTAACCTGTTGAAATGGAACAAATAGAAAAGTCCCAAAAAGGAAAAATCACACCCTCCTGGCTTCCCAGGCAGGATAAAACAAACACTCAGTGCTTGAACGATTTTCAAACAATATATTAACCCAGGTCTGGGAACTATAAAACGGTGTGGACTGTGTCCTTTTCCTGTGGCGTGTTCGCCGGGACAGTGGTCCGTTTCATCTGTCCACTCTGGCACAAAGCCAGCAGACCCAGATTGCCATTTGCCATCTGTGTGTGTTAGGGGGATGAAGGCAAGAAAACATATGGGTTGGCCAGGGGTTGTTTGGCAACAGAACTGAACCTTAAGGCAATGTAAGCCCACCAATTACACTCTTTCAAAGATCTTTCATACATGTTATATATATAACAACGTTTGTTTCTTTATTGTTCATCTTTTACAAGATTCCCTGATGGTCGGCAAAGAGGGGAGGAGGGGGATGCCGAGGAACATAGAAACCTGTGATGGAGATGCCAGTAGTTGTAATGTCCGTTGGGGAAAAGCTCTTTTTTTCTTATTTTTTTTTTAATGTACCCAGTCTGAATTGAAGAGCGGTGGGGCAGCCTAGCCCTGTCAGTTTGTGGGTTGGTTGGTTTATTTTCTTGCTGGGTTGTTTGAGTCCGAACACCGCCCTCTCTCCCCTTCCCGGAGTGCTTCACAAACTTGCCGGACAAGCTGTGCTGGGGTACAGGTGGTCTCCTCTTTGGGAAGAGACAAACGGGAAAATATATTAACTAGCAGGCTGGGGCAGCAGATTTAGGGACACAGATCAAGCCTAGTCATGGACTAAATAGCATACTTAATTGAATGTGGTTAATCTGTGTTCGGGAAACCGTCCCATAATTTCCAAAGCAGGGCTGTCATACATACCTATGACACATATTCAACATACATTTATTCTATAGGACTCCAATTCTGCTAGCGGCTCAGGGGACTGGCTGACCTATGTGAGCTTCTTGGCTTTGTTGTAGAGTGAGTCCACCACTTTGCTCATGTTCTGAATGGTCTCCAGGGCCGCCTCATACGTTGTGTCTACTGCAGGCTCATCGAAGATGATCAGCACACCCTCGCCTTGGTCCAAAATACCTAGAGAAGGAGGTGGAGGGATGGTGTCAAGTAGGTACAGAGTAAAGGCAAAAAAAAACTCAGACCTAAAAAAAAACGTGATCTTCTTCCTTGAAGTTAATTATTACATTTTCCCAACAACTATGGGACTAAAATGACAGGAGGAGGACATCTGGATTTAAACTCCCCTATGTATTTATTTGGGAAGTAAAGCTAAAGGTTTTAATTTGTCTCTATGCTGCAGGATTTTACATTGGTCGGCAGGTTTTAGCTTCACTGTCCAAATAAATACATAGAGAAGTGTATGTGTTCACATTTTTCATTATCATAGACACCTACCGTGAAATTTTGTGTCAAGAATCATCTGTGACAATTTCCTCTCGACATCTCCCTGTGTAGAAATGAAGAAACCAAATCAACACAGCTTTACATTACTGCTTCAGTCAACATTAGAGCAAAAGTTTAAGGAAGGAAATGGGCATGGCAAAATAACAAAAATAAGTGAAAGATGTGCTGACACCATTTAATGTCCTAGTCGTGGAATAAGCCAGGACTTACTTTAGAGAGTTTTATGAGGGTGGAAATGTGTTCTATCTGTGGGGAGACAGAACAACACTTGTCAGTGGTCTGGAACACAAGCTCAACAAAGCAAAACAAATACTAGACACAATTCTACAAATATTACTTTTATATACACAGCAATTTGACTTTATACTTTACAAATCCTTAAAGAACTTTACTAGACAAAATATCCAAGCTGAACAAAGCTAAACAAATACTAGCCTTTTACAAATAGCCTTGCTATGAATTCCCTGCCAGTAACCTATCAGCATCTCACAACCCTTTCAAGCTGCCCACTCCACTTCCCATAACCCTAGTGGTACAATAAACTGGCCTCAATGTGTCAAACTGGGTTGCTAAGGGGTACATAGTTAGTGGGCAGGACACCTGACAGCTCTTCTAACTGTACAGGCCAGTGTCTGTTCACTCCTCTGTGGGGACTTGTGGGAAGGAGTGCGTGCAGAACTGAGTTGTTATTGTTGTAACGTGTGTTTACTATTTACTGTTGGTAGTAGATAATGATAATTGTTTGCTTATATAGTCTTGATCTATTTAAAAAAATATATTTTACCTTTATTTAACCAGGCAAGTCAGTTAAGAACACATTCTTATTTTCAATGACGGCCTGGGAACAGTGGGTTAACTGCCTGTTCAGGGGCAGAACGACAGATTTGTACCTTGTCAGCTCGGGGGTTTGAACTCGCAACCTTCCGGTTACTAGTCCAACGCTCTAACCACTAGGCTACGCTGCCACTCCAGTCCTTTATATTTATACAGTCCTTACCAGTCCTCTTGCTGTGCTAATAGTGTACAGCCTATTCATTACTGCTTATATCCTGTATTACAGAACCACATTCTTCCAACATCTATTCCCTGTCTGCTGTGAGTGTGTACAGCAATAAAGTTCCCTTGTGTGTGACTGAGGTTGCCTCATTCCCCTCTTACCGGGGAAGGTGCTAGCGGGTCACAGATCAGCCCAAACCGAGTCGCTCTCTTTCAAGCCTACTACTTTTAAAAACAAAGAAATTCGGATTTTACAGACTTAAAGAATTTTACAAGAACAAAAGCCTAGTCTTGGACTGGAAAGCATGCGCCCACCCTCCACAAAATGCTCAGCTGTAAGCTCACCTGTACCCTGGAGAAAGGCTCGATGACACGGATGAGGTTCTGTTCAAGCAGGTTGTCATAGAGCGTGGTCAAGTGTGTGTTTATGATGGAATCGTCTCTCAACTCACCTCTGTACTCTGTCAGGGCCTGGAGAGAGGGGGGATAGAGGTAAGAAGTGGGGAAAATAGAAGGATATAGATAGGTGAGAAAGTAAAGATTTAGCAAAAGAGGGGGATAGAAAGAGAGGAAGAGCAAAACAGGTGTTAAGGAACCTACAATATGGGATAAACCAATGCAAGGGATAAAAACAGCAATTGAAAAAAATGCATCACTGTTATTCAGATCACTCAACATGCTCTTTCTTACCTTTTCAAAATCATCCAGCGACCGGTTATTGCTGGCCTGCGCCACGCATTTCAGAGAGTCTGTCTGTCTCCCGGCGTGCCGCAGGGCTAGCTTTCCACTAACAAGACCCTGGACCTCCTCAGGACTACAACAAGACAACAGGTTACTCATTCAAGACATCAACTTTCCTCTTAAGCTCTTATCCACACATAACCAACTCCATAACTAACTGTTGTGCTGCATATTTATTAAAATTTCAAAGTTATATCATAAGTATAGTGATTACACATTGATCACCATTACACACAACATATAGAGTTGAGCGTTCAGCTGCTTACAGGTTGAGCATGATTTTGCAGAGCAGCATGTATTTGAGAGCAGTGATCGCTCTGGGATGGTCGATGGAGTCATAGCCTTCGAAGGACTCGTAGAAGTAAGAGTAGGCAGTCTTCCAGTCCTTCTCCTCTGCTGCGTGGATGATCCCTGTAAGGGTGGAAGGGTGAGGAGGCTATCAACCTGCTCAAATCTGGACCTCAAGTCCTGTTGCAATGCTGATTGTCATGCTTGCTCTCTAATCTGGGATTGATTTAGACCCAGGACACCAGCTGAGCGCAATGAGGTAAACATGGAAATCTGCATGGCCACCTCTGTACAACTAGAAAAAGTCAACCTGCAGCTGTGTCTAGTTAGGACCCAGGCCTTTATGCTTGGCGGATGTGGAAGAGCTGATGCCACTTTAAAATTATTTAAATATAAATTATAAAATGTTTAATAAATCACTGAATATATTTTTAAACTGCAGAGGCCACTCCTACACAGTGGACATAAGAATTAACTAGTGGCAGGTGTTGTAGGGGAGGCGAATGGAGAGTAGCGGACCTGACTGCATGTCCAGGGCGGCCTGTAGCTTGGGTGGGCAGTAAATGCCGTTGGCGGTGGTGCGTGCAGAAGTGAGGGCAGCTCGGGCCTTGGGCAGGTTGCTGAGGCCGTGGTACGTCTTACTCTCCAGCAGCTGTACCTCCACCAGCAGGGCCTTGTCATCCATTTTCTTCAGTTCCTGGAGTAGCTGGGTGCCTGTGGGAGAGAGGGATGGATGGAGGGAGGGATGGAGAGAAAAGGAGAGACATGAATGAATACACCAAGCCAGAGTTGGCAGATATGAAGGGCATTTTTTAAAGTACTTTAATTGGGACTGGTCAACTGAAGTGTATAAAACAGAGTTAACATGTATCTGATGTGCACGTATTAGGAATACCAACTGTAATCATATCCTGCTCTTTTTGTTGTGATTAATATATTTTTGTTTCAGTACAAACAAAAACACACCTAGATGAAGCGCCTCTTGATACCGCTTTGTGTCAAAATACAGAGAGATGAGACGAGCCTAGAGAGAGAGACAAAGTCAAGGATACCACCACCTCTGAAATCATCTAACATAACCACCAGAGGTCCATTTTAAGAAAGAAAATTATAAAATTGTTCAATTGGAATTTCAACTCAATTCCCAAATTGACAGAATTGAAATGTGTCATCAAGATCCACCAATGGCAGAATTGAAATGTGTCATCAAGATCCACCAATGGCCCTACAGCGCTACATAGAACGAAATAGACTCAAGAACCCCAAGACGGGCTTAATTTCCATCCACTGTAAACCATTTAGTGAGGCGAACCAAACCCATCATGTCAGTGCTCCCGCTCAGCTCTCTTCCAGTGGGGTCCCCTCTTCCACTCCTCACCTCCAGGGCCTGTCTGAGGAATGTTCTCTTCTCAGCCATGGCCCACTCGATGCACTCCAGACACAGCGCCTCCTCCTGGCCTGTAGCTGCCTCCATGTCCAGAAACAGGTCCAACAGCGAGCGCACCAGCCGCGCCGCCTTGGCCTTGCTGATGGAATTCAGAAACGGCCGCACATACTTCAGGAGACCGTCCAGCTCTGAGGGACCCAGACAGCAGGTTGGAGGGGATCAGTTAAAGCAAGCCAAGGTGAGGAACAAAAAACCCTAATGTTGATCACAATGACTAGGTATTTGGGATGCAAGGTGATTTGTAGATCAGTAATTCTGGGCAGTCTGCATGCAATGTAATCAAATCTCAAACTTGTGCACAGTCAAGGAGAAACTTGTCACTGTCACTCAACATTATAGAAAAAGTTAATTTCCACAGCTTCGTGATTTGTTTCCTAGCCATACTGAAAATCATGATAAAACTAGTCAGTATTAGTGTTGCACGTTATACCCAGGGACGAAAATCTGATATCAACTTTCGAGGGGACAATTACATTCAATTCTCACCAAAAGTAGTGCTGTAACACATTGTAATATGTTAAATGCATATTGAGGAAACATAATTAAACCATCATTAAATATGTGCCACTGACCTGAATCTACTACAATAGCTTTTACAAGAACAAAAAGCTCAAAATAAGTACAGTTCTAAAAGCGAAAGAACTACTAACCCAAATAAATCAACCAAAATATCCTTCAAAAATACTTATTTTTCAGTCAGTGTCTCAACTCTTCAAACAAAAGCTATGGACAAGTATGTCACAAAATAAGCAATTTGAAATAAAATAACAAAATAAATAGTAAGTGTACAGTCATGTACGAAAAACTACTAAACAAAAGAACAAATTTACTATATACCAGGGGTTCTCAAACAGGGGTCTGCAGACCCCTAGGGGTCCCTGGTGTAACTGCAAGGGGTCTGTATAATGAACATATTCAGTATCACAAGGTTTCCAGTAACTTTACATATAATATAGAGGGGGCAGGGGTCCCTGAGGACTGCTCAAAACCTTGCCTGCCTTGCCTCAAAATATGCAGGGGTTCCAGTACCCAAAAAAGGTTGAGAACCAATGCTATACACACTACTGAACCGAACATATATTTGTCGGTTTCAATGGATCCAACAAATTGCTGGCAGACAATTTCCCGCGAGACTGTCCAGCCTATACATTGTACATTATAGACAACTATGCCATTCAGTCTCTCTTGGCCCAAGCTAGCAGGTATCCAAGTCTTCATCTTGCGGAGTGCACTGAATCTCCTCTTAGCCTCACATGAAGACATTGGCACCACAAACAAAATTCTGACCAGCACCTCAACTTGGTGAAACAAGCACCTCCACTGGAAGCCTCCTTGAGGACCTCTGCTGCCTCCCCACTGCTGCTACAGGGTTATTTGTTGCGAAAGAGAGGCAACTGCACTGAAAAAGAATCTATGTTCAGCTAAGGGTACTGATCTAGAGACTCATCCAACTCCCCCTCTTTCCACCTTTTGCAGGACGTTTAGACTGTCCTGGTCAAAATGGTCACCAAACTGAACCTCCACACCATCCAACACTTTAAAAAAATGCTGCCCTATAGTGATCCACTGCTTTTCCAGCAAATCATCTTGAGTGTGTCTCAATGGATTCAATCAATGTTGTTGCTTTCTCATACAGTGCAAGGTAGCTTTCGTCATTTCTCTTGCCTCTAAGAGATGACAGCACACACACTCGACTGCAGCCTGCATACCAGAGACAGTCTGAGTTTTCTGCAGTGAAATGTTAAAGGATTCAAGCTCTCCAAGAACAGCAGAGGCAAGTGTGAGGCCCAACAGTCTTGCCTATGCTGAAGGACTCAAATAATCCACTGGCAGTTGAAGCTGTCTTGGATGCAGTTTTTGCCATCTCCTCTAGGCTGCTTAGTACCCGCTCATACTGCCATAGCACAGCTCTATTAGCAGTATTCCACACAGCCCACCTTGTTGGACATAGAGGTTTTAGGGTGGTCAGATGTGCATCGTCGGACGTGGCAATTGATTCAAATATGCTCTTAAACTTTCCTGACTGGCCATAGAGGACACCTAACTGATTGACCCAAGTAAGGGAATCCCGGATCAGTGGGGAGGCTGAGCAGCCAGCCTGTGTAATCAGATTTACACAGTGTGCTCCACCATGCACATAGAGGGCTAATGGCTACTGCCTCCTCACAATTGCTAGTGCACCTGTGTATTTTCCTGCCATGTTTGAGGCACCATCGTAACTCTGCTCACGTAAGCCAGACATGGGCAAATTGAGCCTCAACACCACATCAGTTGCTACTTTCACAATGCTCTCGCCTGTTGTCTCCGACACCCTGTATAGCCCAATAAACTCCTATTGAGGGCTAAGGTCATGGTCAACATAACACAGGCAGACACTCTCCTGTTCAGCACCAGAGACATCTTGAGTAGCGTAAACAATTACTGAAAATTGTACAATCGGAAGAGACCTAATCTCAGCTGCAATGCCTCGAATGACTATTGGCCATGATGTTCAGAATTTCCTTCTGTGCTTTGGGGCCTGTGTACATTGCGGTACGCTCTGTTAACCACTTCAGTAAAATGGGATCGTCCCCTAAGTTTCAAAAGCTGGTATAAATTCCCACTCATCTGTGTGGCCTCTAAAGGCTTGTCCCGGTCTTGCCACATGCTGCACCGAACTAACAATTTTCATCAAGCAATTCATGCCTTGCGTCCTCCTGCTGTTTACCCCACGTGCTGGATAACAGGGCACGATTGGATTTAGCTGGTGTGCTGCTACAGTTACAAAGTTGCAGTGGGTTAGGCAGTTTAGATGTGCTGTGCATTTTACAATGGATTTTCTCCAGTTCCTAAAACCTGCACTAATGAAGGCAGCATCTGCTTTTTGGCCAAAATATGGCTGGCTTGAAACCCTTGGCTACAGTGCAAACAACACTCCTTTTTTTTGATGGATTATAAGGTAGCCAGGGGAAATCGCGAAACCATTTCTCTTGAAACGTCAACACTCACTTGGCAAGAGTTTGCGGTTCTATAAATTGTGGGTGTGGCTGATATGGTTTTGTGCCATCACTGAGGTAACTGGACAACGCTGTGCCACTGTCCCCTATACGGGTGCTGCTGGCAACAAGGTTGACACCTGGTCCTGCCGTGGCTGTGACACTGTCCTCTGAAGTCTCTCTCCCTGGCTCTTTCCCTTTCACCACCCTCACTGACACACAGTCTGTCTCCTAGAAAATAAATAAGGTGTTTGCCGTATTCCTAACTACCGGTACCCAAAACCACACAATCACAACAGCAATACCATTGCCTTAAACAAATATTGGTTCAGTCACCAGTTTAAGTTGAGTGGGGGTATCCATGGCATTGTCCAATTATGTCCCTATTTTACAAGTCTAAAAAAAGAGAACCTTTCATAATGTTGCCAAACAAAGACTCAAACTTACCTGAGACTTCCTGTCTCAGCCAGTCTGTCCCTGCCTATCTGTCCCCAGTTCTGCTGTCTATGTGCCATCTGTTGCCTAATGACATCATTATGAAACATTTACATTTACGTTTTTCTTATGAACATTTTATCAACTCTCAAAGACTCTCATCAAGTCTTTGAGATATTAGGCTACTCGGGTTCTTACTTTGCGTTGGTGGTGTACTGAAAAATGCTCTGATTTCCATCTTTGCTGGCGACACACAGTGTGCAGTTTATTTACAGTAGGAGACAGATGATAGAATTTCGCAATCTTTTGAAATTTAGGCGCTATTAAGTGTCTATAATCAGCACAAGCGCTTTCATGGCATATTATTGAAATAAATAGTTATGTTGATAGTTATTTATTGGGTGGGACAAATCATGGCGCGTCCACCCCATCCCCCCTGGGATTGCCACCTATGGGTATACCGGTACCATGGTACCAAAACATCATGATACCATTTAAGAATACCGTAGTACTGTTTCATTTGATATTACTGACTTTTTCTTCCCTACCGATCTAAAGAACCTGCTGGTGTCCGTTATAAAATGTTTATAAAAGTCAGCTTTGTTAATAAATTCAATTTCATGCACTTATCACGTGTGGCAGCTGTCAACCAGCACCATCCCCTAGACCCTACCAGCCCTCTCACCTGCTTCTCTCCTCCCGCTTTCCACTCACGTCGATTCCCCCATCAGTTTTTTTAAATATAATTTTGCCGTGATAGCGAGCAGAGATGCAGACCCAGATGAGTCTTTGTTACATTTGACATGCAGATCATTATGCATGTATATCCCATGATGTTGGTGGCACCTTAATTGGGGAGGACGGGCTCGTGAAAATGGCTGGAGCCATTCCATTTGCGCCATTCCAGCCATTATTATGAGCCATCCTCCCTTCATCAGCCTCCACCAATGTGTATTCCTTCCTCCCATTGTTCCTGCCAAATCACAGTAAGGCCTTTGCAAATATTAGCAAAATCAGCCATTCTATGCAGTATTATATTATATACTGAACTGTGTGAAGTTAAATTCAATGTGTTGTATTGAGTAGAAGTCTGAATTTCAGTGACAGGTTTTTGGAGAACGTTTCAAAAACGTAAACAAGCGTCTGGGGACGGGGCGAACAGGATGCTAGGCCACAGACTTTCTTCCACCATGGTATCGTGATACTACTCGGTATAGTGATACTTGGCCTGGTATCGTACGGTTTGCAAAATGTTGGTATCGTGACAAGCCTAGTCAGCATCATTCTCTAGTAGAGGTGATATGTGAGTCTGTACTTATCCACCTGAAATCGGAGGGGATGAGGGAGGGAGGATATGTTACCTGCAGCCTGGCCCGTCTTCGCCAGCAGACCACCCAGCTCCAGGATGCTCTGCTCTTTGACAAACACTGCCTCCTCATCACTCTCCTGGATGTCCCGCTTTACTGGAAAAAAAACAATAGAAGAATACTTGTTGACATTGGCAGCACAACCTTTTACACGTAGACCTAGCGTAATAGATAGCATAATCTAGGCTATATGTGAGAAAAAAAGGTGCAAACTATAATACATGCCATAATCAGTTGTTGTCAAATCAGTGTGGATGCTCACTTATAAGTCACTGCTTTCAGTTGACAGCTAGCTGGGGGAAATCATCCCTGGGTCCAACATTGAACACAGTTCGCTAGCAGTCAATGTAACAAAGGCTGAGCCACTATCTGTTGAGCTTCTGCTGTCAATAAATCTGATTTAGCTGGCTCTACTTACCAACATAAATGTGTAGCTAGTTAGCTAACATTACTGAAATTACACCGAGGTAAAGACAGTTTCAGTTTGGATATTCAACAGATTGATGTTTGAAAGTGTGACAATAGCTTTCAAACCACTTGAGCCACAGACTCCAAATAAGTGTCATGATGTTGGGAAAATTGTGCACAACATTGCACAGGTCTTATTTTCACGATTTGGACATTCATTCGCTTTCCAACGCTAATAAACATGTGGAAATGTGAACAGGATTTTTACTTCCTAATTGAATTAGTGAGGGAGCGTAAACAAAGTACAAACTTTTTTACATTCAAATTTCAATAGCTCCTTGGTCATGTGACCTACTGACCTCAACCAAGGTTTAGAATGTACACTCAGTGGGCCTACCCATTGCACGCCCTTTAGTTAGTCCTTTCCCCCTGCCCTACCATGCCCACAGCAGAGTTTTGTTATTGGATCACAGCCCCGCACCGGTGGCTGGCAACCCGTTAATGATCCTTCCACAGGTTCACCTACGGAAACCTTGTTACGACTTTTACAAATTCCCTAACCCCCGGTACGTCTTTAAACGTTAATAACTAAAATTATAAGTCCAATCTGGATGTTTTTTTGTAGCACAATGGCACGCCAAGACCTGCATATCCATGCAACCAAAATTGATTTAGCATCAAATGTAATATAGGATAATCGTGTTAGAAGGTAATAAAAAAAAGTCCTGGGGGTGGGGGGAGGGGGAAAGGGCAAACTAAAGGGTGTGCAATGTGTAGGCCAACTGAGTGTACATTCTAAACCTTGTTTGAGGTCATGTGCTATTGAAGCTATTGAAATTCTAAAGCTTACAAAACTCATGAGATGAAAATGGACAAACAAAATGGTCTGCAATATAGAAGGGTAGTCAGTGTACATTTGGAACCTTGTTTGAGTCCAGTAGGTCACATGACCTATTGAGCTATTGATATTGGAAACATCGAAAATGAATGTAAAATCATGTGAGATGAAAATGGAGAAACAAAAGGTTGTGCTACATATCGGGCTACACAGTGGATATTCTGAGTCGTTTGAGGGTTGTAGGCCATAAAACTAAGGAGCTATTGAAAGTTGAATCTTTTACAATTCTCGTAAAATCTCATGAGATGCAAATGGACAAACACAAAAGGTTTGCAATATGTAGTCCCACTGAGTATACATTATGAACCTTGTTTGGGGTGTGCAGATCACGTCACCAAGGCGCCATTGACATTTTTTTAAATAATTCAAAATAGTGTGAGATGTAACCCGACAAAAAAAAGTGTGCTATGTGCGCCTATGCCATCGGGTTAGTTAGAACCAGTTTTGAAAGTTTTAGAAGTAATGGTTAAAGAGCTATTGAAATTTGGAAAATGTGATTTGTCACGATGTTGATGGTCCCTAACTGCTGTTGGTGGGCATAAGGGTTAGAAAAAGGCATTAGTCACATATCTATCACATTCGCTAACATTTAGCTCGATGGGTAAATTTAAAAATATTTAGCTAGCTAGATGATTCCAATCTTAACGTATACGTTCAGCTACAGTAGAAGGTTGGAAATGCTTTTTGTTTAGATTAACACAGCTGAGCTGGTGCAAGATACGGCTTGGAAAACGTACCTCAATCAAGGGATATATATGGAATTGTACTCCGAATTGTTCCATTATCCCACCTACTACATGAGAAAATTGAACGACTGCTAGTTAAGTAAACCAACGTTTTTGTTCTCATGCTAGCTAACAGTAGCCACGAAAAAGTGCATTTTAGCCTATTCTTTGATTGAAATACCGGTCAATGTAGCACGAGAGCTTCTGATACAGCTCAAACAGCTTTGATAAGCCCAATTATTTTGCAACAATTCTAAAGGCAATTTGTATAATTTTTTAATATTTATTTTTTAAAGTTCACGATTACAAATAGCACATTTTCCCTTTCAACTGGTAATTGAAGTACGCTTCCCTGTCACCATTCAAGTGCATGGCAATTAGGCAGGCTTCATTCAGTGTGTCACACAGCACTTTGCAATGAGCTGGAGGCAGTACGCATTTCAAAATCATGCTTAATTGTTTGAAACCAGAACATTTCATTACATATTATGAGGCATGTTTTACCTTGCTTCAAAGTAGCCTGGCCAAAATCCAACCAAATGTGCAGGCAATAATTTTATAAAGACTTCCATTGCCATTGAAACCAGTAGCCTTTTTCTTTCATGTTCTATTGGTTTTCAAATCAACTTACTTTCATTGTCCAGCAGCAAAGGCCAGTGGTATAAAATACTTTGAAGTACTACTTAAGTTGTTTTTTGGGGTATCTTTATTTATATTTGACTACTTTTACTTCACTACACTCCTAAAGAAAATGTAAATTTTCCCTGACACCCAAAAGTACTAGTTACATGTTGAGAGCTAAACAGGACATGAAAATGGTCCAAATTACACACTTATCAAGAGAACACATGGTCATCCCTACTACCTCTGATCTGGCAGACTCACTAAACACAAATGCATAATTTGTCAATTATGTCTGAGTGTTGGAGTGTACCCCTGGCTATCTGTACATTTTAAAAACAAGAAAATGGTGCCATTTGCTTTGCTTCATTTAAAGGAATTTAAAATGATTCATACTTTTACTTTTGGTACTTAAGTATATTTAGAACCAAATACTTTGACTTTTACTCAAGTAGTATTTACTGGTTGACTTATACTTGAGTAACTTTCTATTAAGGTATATTAAGGGTTTGGCCGGGGTAGGCCGTCATTGTAAATAAGAACTTGTTCTTAACCAACTTGCCTAGTTAAATAAAAAAATAAAAAATACATATATACTTTTACTCAAGTATGACGTTAGATTACTTGTTGGTTATCACTGCATTGTCGGAAGTAGAAGCACAAGCATTTCGCTACACTCGCATTAACATCTGCTAACCATGTGTATGTGACAAATACAATTTGATTTGATTTGCATACTTTTTCCACCACTGGCATATACACACTACTAGTCATATTGGTCACCAATGCTAGTTGTTGCCATCCTGTTAGAAGGTAATAGATTATTTTATTACAATGGTTAAAATGTATTTTCATTGTGTTCCATGGTGTTATTTGCCACCTAGTGGAGCTTTCTGGTACTTAGAAAGACTACGCAAACAGGAAGTAGAGAATTTGTTCTGCACACAGAAGCAGCTATAGTTAGTTATTTCTTGTCAAGCTTCAGCCTTGGAAAATATTAGTTTGTAAGTTTGATTCAAGCATTTAGCGAATGATGATAATCTTGTTATTGATAGAGTTGCTTACATATCAATGTTGGTTGGTTGCATTTACTCACACAAATTGCAATGCCTTTCATGTATGTCGTTAGCTGTATTACTTTGCTCGTGCGTCATGTAAACATGTAAAATATACAATACTGTAGTTTTGTTACGGTTTCTAGTGTAATATGCTTTGGTATTCTACATAGATGGTTGTACATTATTAGAGCAATGAAAGGAGTTAGCCAATTACCATATGAGTAACAATTAGCTATATGGTTTGGCATCATGCCAGATGCATGGTACCTTAGCATGTGCTTTTTATTTATGCAACTTCAAATGAATAATGTACAGCTACAGTATATCGGTGTGAATTGAATACTAAAGTATATTCTTTTCTGTATTTTGCAGTTTCACAACAAATATTTTCAATATATTCAAGAAAAGTCACGCCTTGGGAGCTTTATTGAAGACTTAGTTGTTAGCTTTCTGTCTAGATTTGCATGAGAACGCAACTCAAGTTGCTTAGTAGTTGCTTAGTGTAGGCCTAGACTATAGGATATATCTGAGCCTACATTTCTTCACACAGGATAACGTTGGCCATTTATAAACACATTTCATGCAATTCTACAACACTTAACTGGAAAAATGTGTAATATGACATCAATTTAACATGGAAACAAATTACTGTCCAAAAACAAACAAAAGTGGCACTCAAGGATATGGCCAAAGTTCTCCGCTGGTGCGTTAAATTAAGTTGAGAATTTTGATTACTAAAAGACAGAATGGAGACACTGACTTTTTCCATATTTTGCTGCGTTACAGGCTTATTCTCAAATTGATGAAATTGTCCCACCCCCCCTCTCAAATCAACACACAATACTCCACAATGACAAAGCAAAAACATGTTTTCATAAATGTTTGAAAAATTTAAAACAAAACTAAAATATCACAATTACATAGGTATTCAGAACCCTTCACTCAGTTGAAGCACCTTTGGCTGCGATTACAGCCTTCGAGTCTTCATGGGTATGACACTACAAGCTTGGCACACCTACATTTGGGGAGTTTCTCCGATGGGCTCCAGAGTGGTGCAGCAGTCTAAGGCACTGCAACTCAATGCTTGAGGCATCACTACAGACCCTGGTTCGATTCCAGGCTGTTTCACAACCAGCCGTGATTGGGAGTCCCATAGGGCGGCACACAATTGGCCCAGGTTAGTGTTTGGCCGGGGTAGGCAGTTATTGCAAATAAGAATTTGTTCATAACTGACTTGCATAGTTAAAAAGGTTACAGTTGAAGTCGGAAGTTTACATACACCTTACCCAAATACATTTAAACTCTGTATTTCACAATTACTGAAATTTAATCCAAGTAAAAAGACCCTGTCTTAAGTCAGTTAGGATCACCACCTTATTTTAAGACCGTGAAATGTCAGAATAATAGTATTGAGAATGAATTCTTTCAGCTTTTATTTCTTTCATCACATTCCCAGTGGATCAGAAGTTTACATGCACTCAATTAGTATTTGATAGCATTGCCTTTAAATTGTTTAACTTGCCCACAAATTTTCTATGGGATTGAGGTCAGGGCTTTGTGATGGCCACTCCAATACCTTGACTTTTCTGTCCTTAACCCATTTGCAACAACTTTGGAAGTATGCTTGGGGTCATTGTCGATTTGGAAGACCCATTTGCTACCAAGCTTTAACTTCCTGACTGATGTCTTGAGATGTCGCTTCAATATATCCACATAATTTCTCTCCCTCATGATGCCATCTATTTTGTGACGTGCACCAGTCCCTCCTGCAGCAAAGCACCCCCACAACATGCTGTCACCACCCCCGTGCTTCACGGTTGGGATGGTGCTTTTCAGTTTGCAAGCCCCCCTTATACAGTTATATTTTTGTTTCATCAGACCAAAGGACATTTATTAAAAAAGTACAATCTTTGTCCCCATGAGCGGTTGCAAACCGTAGTCTGGCTTTTTTAATGGCGGTTTTGGAGCAGTGGCTTCTTCCTTGCTGAGCGGCCTTTCAGGTTATGTTGATATAGGACTCGTTTTACTGTGGATATAGATACTTTTGTACCCATTTCCTCCAGCATCTTCACAAGGTCCTTTGCTGTTGTTCTGGGATTGATTTGCACTTTTCACACCAAAGTACGTTCATCTCTAGTAGACAGAACGTGTGTTCTTCCTGAGCGGTATGACGGCTGCGTGGTCCCATGGTGTTTATACTTGCGTGCCATTGTTTGTCCAGATGAACGTGGTACCTTCAGACATTTGGAAATTGCTCCCTTGGATGAACCAGATTTGTGGAGGTCTACAATTTTTTTCTGAGGTCTTGGCTGATTTATTTTGATTTTCCCATGACGTCAAGCAAAGAGGCACTGCGTTTGAAGGTAGGCCTTGAAATACATCCACAGGTACACCTCAAATTGACTCAAATTGTCAATTAGCCTATCAGAAGCTTCTAAATCCATGACATACTTTTCTGGAATTTTCTGTTTAAAGGCACACTCAATTTAGTGTATGTAAACTTCTGACCCACTGGAATTATAATAGTGAATTTTAAGTGAAATAATCTGTCTATAAACAATTGTTGGAAAAATTACTTCTGTCATGCACAAAGTAGATGTCCTAACCGACTTGCCAAAACTATAGTTTGTTAACAAGAAATTTGTGGAGTGGTTGAAAAACAAGTTTTAATGACTCCAACCTAAGTGTGTAAACTTCAGACTTCAACTGTAAAAAAAAAAAAAAAAAAAGATCTTCAGTTCCTCTCAAGTTCTGTCAGGTTTGATGGGGAGCTTCACTGCACAGCTATTTTTAAGTCTCTACAGAGATGTTTGATCGGGTTCAAGTCCAGGCTCGGGCTGGGCCACTCAAGGACATTGAGACCTGTCCAGAAGCCACTCCAGCGATGTCTTGGCTTTGTGCTTAGGGTCATTGTGCTGTTGGAAGGTGAACCTTCACCCCAGTCTGAGGTCCTGAGCACTCAGGAGCAGGTTTTTATCAAGGATTTTATAAGCCATATACTTTGCTCCATTCATCTTTCCCTCGATCCTGACTAGTCTCCCAGTCCCGGTCTCTGAAAAACATCCCCACAGCATTATGCTGCCACCATCATGGTTCACTGTAGGGATGGAGACAGATTTCCTCCAGATTTGACGCTTGACATTCAGGCCAAATAGTTCAATATTGGTTTCATCAGAGCAGAGAATCTTGTTTTTCATGGGCTGACAGTCCTTTAGGTACCTTTTGGCAAACTCCAAGCGGGCTGTCATGTGCCTTTTACTGAGGAGTGGCTTCCGTCTGGCCACTGATTGGTGTAGTGCTGCAGAGAAGGTTGTCCTTCTTGGAGCTTCTCCCATCTCCACAGAAGAACTGTGGAGCTCTTGTCAGAGTGACCATCGGGTTCTTGGTCACCTTCCTGACATCTGGCCGTTCTCCCCCGATTGCGCAGTTTGGCTAGCTCTAGGAAGGCACTGTCATTCCAAACTTCTTCCATTTAAGAATGATTGAGGCCACTGTGTTCTTGGGGATGCTCAATGCTGCAGAAATGTTTAGGTACCCTTCCTCAGATCTTTGCCTTGACACAACCCTGTCTCAGAGCTCTGCGGACAATTCCTTCGACCTCATGGCTTGGATTTTGCTCTGACATGCAATATCAACTGTGGGACCTTACATAGACAGGTGTGTGCCTTTCCAAATCATGTCCAATCAATTTAATTTACCACTCCAATGAAGTTGTAGAAACATCAATGATCAATGGAAACAGGATGCATCTGAGCTCAATTTCAAGCCTCATAGCAAAGGGTCTGAATACTTATGTAAATAAAGGTGTGTTTTTGCATGTTAAAAATGTGCAAAAATGTCCAAAAACCTGTTATTGCTTTGTAATTACGGGGTATTGTGTGTAGCTATTTTGTGTGTACATTCATTTAATGTATGGTATAATATGGCTTTAAGGTAACAAAATGTGGAAAAAGAGAAGGGGTCTGAATACTTTCTGAATGCACTGTACATGGCTGTCTCTGGGAAATGTTGTCATATCCACCTTCTTGAGCCCAACACTTTGTATATTGGTCATTCTCCAGTCTGAAGGTACAAACTCTGCCTTCATGGCAGGCCCAGGGGGAGCAAATAAAGTAACTGCCCTATAGGCCTACCACTGGCCAATCGGATGGCTCAGCTAACCAGGTTTGCAGTAACATAGCAGGCATAAAAGAAAGCTACAACAAAGTTGATACTGTGAGATTTCAAAAACATGACTAGAGAGACTGTCAACAAATACTGCTAAGAGTAAGTTCATGTTTAAGTTTTTACTAAGCACGGTCACCACTTTCGATTCAACACTTTTATAAGCCATAAAATGTGCATTCTCCCTACTTCCATTTGCACTACAACCAGCACTGCAGCTGCAATGAATGAGTATGAAAGTGTCTCGATAGGCTTGCATTATTATTAGGGCTTAAGTCTTTTTTAATATCAAGGAATATTTTACTGTGTCTGGTCATAGGAGTAACATGAATTTGTGCGAGTAACATGAATTTGTGCAGTGCGACTCGAGTTTAGCCATCAGCAGGAAGACAGTGACCCTTTTTGGTCAGTGTCAATGGAGAGCGGAAGGATGTTGAGGCGGACCATCACTCCGTTTCACTCTCCCGGCGCTGAGACTGACCATCAGAAACAGGCACCATCAGCCAAGTAAAATAGAAAAAAAAGGACATTACTTAAATGTATTCTCACTCAGCTGTGCATCAGGAGGAATACAACTGATCTATTACCAGTGTGATCATATAGCCTACCTCAATTATTATTATTATTATTTTTAAACTGTTCTGAGAAAAATAACAGTGTATTGGCAGGGCAATTCAAGTAAAGCCAATATGCATATATATAATGTATAGGTCCTATAGCCTACTGCACATAGTTAAGCAAAAACATGGTAGAAAATAAAGATTCCTAATTGGTTAGATGTATATTTATATAAAAATGTACATATTCAACTTATTACTACAGTACTGTTTTAATAGGTTCATTTTGCCTAGGCTCACGTTTTTTAAGTAAGTAATGTTAAAAAAGAAATGAGCGGTAAATCTCGGCTTGAAATTTGACTCAGAAAGTGATCTTGAGGTTGGTGAGCCCACTGGGTCTGTGTAGCGTCCCTATTCTCACACCCCAAATCCCAGTCTGGTCTGTCGAGTCTGCTTCGCAAGCGTTCCCGAAAGTCCCGCGATGTTGCGTCGATGGGTATACGGTTGGAATCACTTCTGTCTGTGTCGGAATCTTCTACCATTTAGCCTAGCTATTAATTCTATACGCAAGCAAAATAGTTAGCTAACTGCACAGCATGCTAGCTATCGGTGTTTTTTTATTTTTTTTATTTAAAGTTGGCCACACAAGGTTATAAAATGACAGTTTTATTCTTAAATCGATTAATCCAAACCTAACCTTAAAATGTATGTAGCAAAAACTACTTTAGATCAGCACTTATGGACAATGTTAATTTATCAGTGTTTACTAGGCTACATCCCTGGCTCTTGCACTCAACCAATAGTGCTGCTGAATATTTTCCTAGGAGTGTATGTAGTACTCCACAAGTTAAACAACTAGTCTCAAGCAGTGAATACTGGGCATGCTTTGCAGTCCTCTGGCTTACAGTAGTATAAGCAGGTGGTCTATCATACATTCTGATGTCTGTAATATTGAATATTTGGACACCCATGACGGAAAGTCATCATCATCATAATCTTCAAACAGTATGATAGTAGCAGTATCTCTCACAAAAGCAGTGATATATTTAGGCCTAGTCAATCTCAACATTGCAATTTGATATAGCCTTTCCTACATGAATTGACAACAAGGAACGCTTAGCTTACCTGTCACTGCTGCTGACTCACAGTCACGTCATTGAGCTAAAGTACGGTAGCTAGCAAGCTACTAAGTTACTAGCTAAAGTTAGCTAGCTAACTTCTGTAACCCATGGACAGGGACTCTTTTAGCGATAATCTACACGTCCAAGACACATGGATACTACAAGTTATGTTGTAGCTATATACTTACCTATCGAATGTAAAATATCGATAGATGCATTCCGGTTTGAACTGAGAAGAGACTGGGCCCTTTGAAACTCAGCCACTGCCGGGGCTGCCATCTTGCCTCCTCTCAAGACGGCTTGTTTCCGGTCTGTCAATCAACATTCCTCTTCTTTTCCCTTGAAGTTATAAATGGCGGTTGCCGACACCTACTGGACTGGAGTATGTAGCCTGTGTTTAGTGCCCACTAATGTTGTCTTCTAGGGTAGCAGACTGGTTTCACGAGGCTAGTTATCTCCCTAAAATAAAATACAAATGTAACCTCTTAACCTCTCAACACAGGTTCTCCTTGATCTGGGCTATGGACAACACCCTGCATGTGTAAAGCATAGGAACCACCCCTGTTTCCAAGTGGACCCTTTTATTGAGAACTTCAGTTGAGAGGTTTGGTTTAAATGTTATATATTTTATTGTATTTTACTGTGCATTTGTGTTGTAAGGTTACCACCTGTAGATGAAAAGCAATGAGTGAAGTCGTGGGAGGTGCATCTGCGACAGCCGAAAGGCCAACCCTGTTGTGGTTTTCCTACAGCAAGGCTCAGATCAACATGACAGTGTCAACGTGCCATTGTTTATATATATATTTATTTATAATGTCTAAATAAACATGTTTCTTAACTCCAATATCAAATGGTGACCTGTCATTTACATTTACATTACATTTAAGTCATTTAGCAGACGCTCTTATCCAGAGCGACTTACAAATTGGTGCATTCACCTTATGACATCCAGTGGAACAGTCACTTTACAATAGTGCATCTAAAACTTAAGGGGGGGGGTGAGAGGGATTACTTATCCTATCCTAGGTATTCCTTAAAGAGGTGGGGTTTCAGGTGTCTCCGGAAGGTGGTGATTGACTCCGCTGTCCTGGCGTCGTGAGGGAGTTTGTTCCACCATTGGGGGGCCAGGGCAGCGAACAGTTTTGACAGGGCTGAGCGGGAGCTGTACTTCCTCAGTGGTAGGGAGGCGAGCAGACCAGAGGTGGATGAACGCAGTGCCCTTGTTTGGGTGTAGGGCCTGATCAGAGCCTGGAGGTACTGAGGTGCCGTTCCCCTCACAGCTCCGTAGGCAAGCACCATGGTCTTGTAGCGGATGCGAGCTTCAACTGTCATTCAGAGCAGGTGGGGCATTTAACTTGAGCCCCACCTATTTTGCATGTTATTTTGGCATTCATATCAAATCCAATTTTATTGGTCACGTACACATGGCAGATGTTATTGCGAGTGTAGCGAAATACTTGTGCTCCTAGTTCCGACAGTGCAGTAATATCTAACAAGTAATCTAACAACTACCTAATACACACAAATCTAAGTTAAGGGATGGAATAAGAATATACACTACTGCTCAAAAGTTTGGGGTCACTTCGAAATGTCCTTGTTTTTGAAAGAAAAGCTCATTCTTTGTCCATTAAAATAACATAAAATTGATCAGAAATACATCGTTAATGTTGTAAGTGACTATTGTAGCTGGAAACAGCAGATTTTTAATGGAATACCTACATAGGCATATCAGCAACCATCACTCATGTTTTCCAATGGCACGTAGTGTTAGCTAATCCAAGTTTATCATTTTAAAAGGATAATTGATCATTAGAAAACCCTTTTGCAATTATGTTAGCACAGCTGAAAAGTGTTGTTCTGATTAAAGAAACAATTCAGACTAGTTGAATATCTGGAGCATCAGCATTTGTCAGTTCAATTACAGACTCAAAATGGCCAGAAACAAAGCACTTTCTTCTTAAACTCATCAGTCTATTCTTGTTCTGAGAAATTAAGGCTATTCCAAAATATATAACATAGTTTCACAAAATTAACATTCAATGTATCAAAATATATGTTCATTACAGTAATAACCATACACATACAGTATTAAATTAGGATAAAAAACAAACATAATTTGGACATACTGATACTATAAAAACGGTTTCAAGTCAAACTCCTTGTTAAGGCCAAGAGGAGACAATATATTGAGCATGTGGATCCAAAAAGATTTCCTTTGAAGAAGTTTCCTCTCAATGTCATCTCCCCTACGTGACATCTTGACCATTTCTATTCCAATGTATCTCAGAGAACTAATAGGATGTCCACCTTGTACAAAATGAGCAACAACCAGATGTTTTGTCTCACCTGTCCATATAGTGCTGCGGTGCTCACTTATCCGTGTCTTAAGGCTTCTACGGGTTTTACCTATGTAAGACAGACCACAAGGACATTTCAACATGTAAATAACATTGGTGGACATGCAGGTAATCAGGCCCTTGATCTGAAATCTTTGTCATGTGCGGGGGTGGATAAATGTAAGTGAAGCTGCATTGATACAAAACTAATTACTTTCACACTACTTGAAGAAAACAAAATTGGTTTTGCAAAAACAACAACAAGAACAACAACAAACAACAAATAGGGAACAATATACACAACAACAGAGCATAAAACATTGCACATTGCTGATGTCCATGGAGTCTAAATGGGAAAATGACAATTGCTGTTTATGCTACTCTGCGTTCATAACTGAGTGGGAGGTGGGAATTTACCAGTTGTGAAGTCCTTTTGTAGCTCAGTTGGTAGAGCATGGCGCTTGTAACGCTTGTAACGCCAGGGTAGTGGGTTCGATCCCCGGGACCACCCATACGTGGAATGTATGCACACATGACTGTAAGTCGCTTTGGATAAAAGCGTCTGCTAAATGGCATATATTATTATTATTATAAATACCAGTTGGATGCATTCACGTGCTTTTGAACTTGTTGAGAAACACAGATTCGCTAATGGCCAACATCTGCTTAAACCGTGAATTAAAAGTACATCTATCAAGCTTGTAAACAAATTATAGTATTCAAAAACCATATTAATAGATAGCTTTTTATAAATAATGCTTTGTTGTTGCATATAACTGTCGAAAATGCTGTTATCGAGGTACTTTCCTTAGGTGATGTCAGAGATCTGCATGTGAAATAAGTGGGAGCTCAAGATGATGACGAGTTTCCCACTAGTAATTACCAGTTCAAGTGGAATTTTTCCAGTCATATGTGGTAAAGTTCACTTCCCACTTGTTCAGGAATGCAGTATTTGTGTACAGTAGTAGATTATTCATGTTGCTAACGCCCTCGACTGGGGCATTAGCCTAGATGTCACCTCATCTGAAACTAAAACCGAAATGACATTTTCTTTCACTGATGGCCAAGAATAACATTCTGAAAGCCATGCCCCTACTAAGCCACGCATCCAGTCTTCTGATATGACCAGGTGGATTGTAGCCAGGGATGGGCACAAGTTACAATTATGCCTCCAGTCTTCTGATCTGACCCTGTGGATCATAGCTAGGGTTGGGCATAAATGACTATTTCACTTACAAAATACAACTACAAAATACCCTAAAGACCAATGTATCTAAATAAAATACAAAATAATAATAAAAATACAAATCTACCTTTGGTGAATGCATCTGGATAAGAACATCTGTTAAATTACCAAAATGTAAATGTATATGTGAAAACGAACAACTGCAAAGCACACTGGGTATTTTCATTGGCCTTGTTTCAGGGCAGAGCTCAGGACAGAGCTCATTAGAGTAATACTCAGCATGCTTTGCAATTACTCATTATTACATATACTGTACATTTTCATTTAGTTAATTTAGCAGACGCTCTTATCACACCATAGTTCCATTAGCATTTTGATACCAATGTAGAGTGAAAGGGGGGCACACAATTGTGAACAACTATAAAGAAATAGTATAGAAAATAATTTTTTATTTTGAAAATACACATTACAGCTTTCAAAAGTATCTTGTTCCAAAATACACTGGACTGTTCTTTAGCCCAGTGTAATACAACATACAAAATACTCAGAAGTTATTCAAATACGTATTTCAAATCCATGTAACAAAAATACTTCCCACCTCTGGTCATAGATGAATAACCAAGCATCAACAACCCAACCTGGCTCTGGCAATGGATTGTGAATTGACCCAACTGCTGGCTCAAAATAACCCAATATGTGTTTTGTCCATTATTTACCCAAGTTTAATTGTTTTTAACCCAGCATTTATTTTGTCTATCACCAAACCATGCAGACACGTGTGAGAGGTAGCTGCCCTATTGAACCCAAACATTATTCCAGAATTTAGCATGCATTGGAGAGATGAAAGGGAAAGACTAATGTCCTAAATTATGATGTATAGTGCTCTTTATTCTCTTGTAATGGGGACAATATCGAAATTATCATTTTGATTAAGCACTCGATTCCAAGTGTAGGCTATTCAGCATTGTAAAAAAAAAACTGTCCATCACTGCACGAGGCAGAATTTCACCATCAGATTCAGTTACAAATGCATGTTTATCTAAAAGATATAGACCAACGGATAAATCTTGATCTGCCAATGAGGTTTGAGTTTACAGGAGTGTATCCAACTAGTTTGTATGGCGTAGCTGTATTGGTTGTCAGTGGAGTGAAGGGCACCTCTGGATAGCGGATTCAGCACCATGGACCGAGCACCCAGCGGTTGGCTACCCACACATGCACAGACAAGACCATCTCTAGCGCTACTATTGCAAGAGCGACATAGCAGAAACAGCAGCATACAGCGCGGACCAATAGGATGGCTGCATATCAGTTTCACAGCCAACCCGAATATCTGCAGATGCCTGCATCAAAGCGTCGAGATTCATGCTGGTTTGCTGTAGTATACATTTGATCGTTTTCTTTTCTATGTTTACGTCTTCGTTTATTCTTTCTCGACTTTCCCCACTGCATGTTTGAGAGAGATACCTCCCTCTGTCTGCTTCGTCGCGTGGACTGAGATAACAGCCGTGCTATTGATTTTGCTCTTCAATGGAATACATTTTTATTCTAATAGCGAGTGTTGGCAATACATTTCGCATTTGCTGTGTACCGGTATTACCCTCTATGAGAAAGAGAATATTCCATTATTCTTAGCTGAAGATTGAGACACCGCACATCGACACAACAAGTACCGGGAAACGTTCATTCGTAGAGCGTTCAGTTCCATAGCGCCTTGTATTGCTCCCCCCTCGATACCCCAGGACCGTGGACAGCGCTTGTGCTAGTGACCGCAGCTCGGTGTGAAAAACAACTATTAGGCCTAACGGTTAATCACAATCATAACAAGATACTCAAGAATGTACTAAAAGTAAAGACTATACAGGCCGTGATTCTGTATGGATTATACCAGAAGACTCTACTGATTTGAAGGTAAAACATGGTGGCGTTATGAGCAGTTGTTATTCTGCAGCTTGTGTCACCATCATTATCAAGTGATTTAATCAACATGCTATAAACAATACAGTATATTCGGTTTCTTTATCATTGCACTGTATTTGTCTTTATTGGACACGATTAAGGAACCATTTTTAAATTACAGTGCCCGTTTTTTGCTTGCATTTTGTTGCTTGCATTTCTACATCTCCATGTCACGTGTTATAAATAAACAACATTTATCAATATCACAAATAAAAAATATGTAACATCAACAAATATAACATCTATATCCTTATCAAAGCTGTATAGTGTTAAAGGGGATGGTGTTTTCATTCAAGGCTTCCATTTTGAAGCTAAGATGGATGCTTGCGCACATTTCTTTATCACGCTTCCGTGGCCCCATCTCGCTCCTTATATAAAATTCATATTAACGATCTAATGTTTGGCCTGGTAAGATTAATTTGAATTTGCATTCGAAATTAGAGATATTGGGCATAATCCATTTATAAATGATATTAACATCACGATTGAAATTAAGATTGAACAAATCCTTATATCAAAATTGTATAGCGAATGCTGCGAGATTTGGCCGTTATGAATTAACTGTCTAAGAGGTGTTATATAGCCCAAGGTCTATTCATTTATCTGTGACTAACAAAAAAACATGCAACTATGAATCTCCTATAAACATAGGCCATTTAATAAACGTGATGATTATTCATAGCTTAATTAACACACATACAAGGAACTGATTCATTCATTCAAACCAAGCTGTAAAGGAATTTGATCATAAAATACTTTACCCCAGCATTTTCCAAGATCCACAGTTGTTGTTTTACTAACCATTGGAAATGCATTCATAAATCAATGTACAGCTGATTTTCAATACAATTTTTACCCAAGTACCAAATGTTTACCATGCACAAAAAGCTGTAGCATACTACTTTGTAATGCACTTTCTTGTCTGTTTATTGACAGGTATCAATTTTCTTCTCAGAGAACAAGAATCTTTGGTTCTTCCCGTTAAAAACACTTTTATCAGATCCCCAAGAGAAGAGAGCCAACCCTTCCTCCCCTCCATAACTCTCTCTCCCAGAGGAACCATGGGTACCGTACTGTCCCTCTCCCCCAGCTACCGGAAAGCGGCCCTGTTCGAAGATGGCCCGGCCACTGTGGGCCACTACACGGCAGTCCAGAACAGCAAAAACTCCAAGGACGCCAAGAGCCTCAAGCGCCAGTCCCTCATCAGTGTGTTGCCATGGAAACGCATTGTGGCAGTATCGGCCAAACGGAAAGGTTCCAAAAAGCTCCCACCAGACGACGGGCAGAAGGTCAGCACTGAGCACACCATCACCAACAGCCAGAAGCTGAAGAAATCCCAGTCCTGCGCCAACTTGTCCTCTTTCACCACGCAGGAACCCACCATAGCTGCCACCATCCCCACCTCCAAGACCGTCTCCAACGTTGCTGCCACCACTAAGAAGAACCTGTTGACTGGTTCCAAGGGGGGCCAGGCAACGAACGCGGGCACGCCCAAACGGGTGATTGTCCAGGCCTCCACCAGCGAGCTAATGCGTAGCCTGGGTGAGTTCCTGTGCCGGCGCTGCTACCGGCTGAAGCGTCTGTCGCCTACCGACCCGGTGCTGTGGTTGCGAAGCGTGGACCGCTCCCTCCTTCTCCAGGGCTGGCAGGACCAGGGCTTCATCACCCCAGCCAACGTGGTCTTCCTCTACATGCTGTGCCGCGACGTGGTCTCCTCCGAGGTGGCCAGCGAGCGGGAGCTGCAAGCCTCTCTGCTCACCTGCCTTTACCTGTCCTACTCCTACATGGGCAACGAGATCTCCTACCCGCTCAAGCCCTTCCTGGTTGAGGCTGAGAAGGAAGCCTTCTGGGATCGCTGCCTGGAAATCATCAACCGCATGAGTGGCAAGATGCTGCAGATCAACTCCGACCCACACTACTTCACCCAGGTGTTTGCCGACCTCAAAAACGAGAGCAAGAAGGAGGAAGAGAAGACAAGGTTGTTGATAGGCCTCGACCGATAAGAGGAACCATGGGAGAATGGTAAAGGGAGGAACAGGGGAGAAGTGGGACGGGTGGGATGTGGATAGGGTCAGGGTGGCACGCACGACTACAGAAAAAACAGGACCGTTGTCTGGTATTCCCATCTTGAATTAGGAGGAAATTGGTTTAACTGGAGGCCCATAATGACCAATTCGGAGGCTCTGGTGTCATATATCATGTTAACAATATTTGGGCATTATAGTACTTACAGACAATCACACAGATACAATTACTTATAACCTTTATGTTGAGTGAACATTAAAACACTGCCTTCAGGACATTTGATAACACAGATGCAGCGTGGTCTGGGGCTGGACACATATTACATATTACTTCAATAGCAGCCAAACCTGACAAGATTACAATGATAGAAAATGATGACCCCTCATAAACCCAAAACGGGCAATCAAATGTCAATGACTTGAGTAAAAAGAAGAATGGCTGAGTAAAAGACAGATACATTTTGTGTCCAGATTCAGAGTCAAGAGAATCACTTTAGGAACTTCATAAGTTGTGAGGCCTCTGCAACCCTTTTCCCACTCTCTAAGCTGCATTGGCATCCTCAATGACCCTAAATATTAACACAGACAGTGAAAACACCAGATAACTTCACTGTAGTAGTCTGCTCATGTACTGTACATACTTAGGGGGGAAAAACGAATAAACTATAAGAGAGTCATCAAAGCAACCAAAAGCAAAGCTAAAGAGAGGATCTGTGTGGATTCAACAAGGCAATGTGGGGGAACAAGAAACACGAGGATTCCACTACGCATGAGACCACGTCCCATTTCATCATCACGTGTCCACTCAGGACATCACGTCTTCACACGTCTTGATTTCCTAATGTCCCCCACACAATTGCCAATGCCCCCTACCTCACCACCAACAATAGCCCTGCCCAAGTCTTCTCCCACAACATTGCACTTCTTCCCACAACAAGCATGCCTGGTTTTATTTCACCATTTACAGATACGAGGGTAACATTACCAAACCTCATCACCCACCAAAGTCCTGATTTGTGTTTTGGTATGGAGAGGAGGCTAGTCCTCGTCAAAAAAGTGATATGGAATACCAGTAGAACATACTGCTGAGTTGATTGACTTCCATTGCACTGAAACAACACTAGTTGAAAACTACAGGAGACTATTATTGTGGCACTTCATATGATGTTTCCACCTCCTTGGTTTCCATTGAGGTCAGAACAAAATGGATTCTCCATTCAGTCATCTCCCTTAATAAAGAGACTCTTTCCTCCCCACTGATGGTTATTTATGTAACGACTTGTGTTGACATGCATGTGTGCTTCTATGGGTTCCTAGCATGCTGCTTTGTGTTCGCACACCACGACAAAGTCCTAAATGGCGCCTTATTTTCTATGTAAATGGCTGCTATGGCCAAAAGTAGTGCACTACATAGGGAATAGGATGCCATTTTAGACATACCCCACATGATTTTAGACAGAGCAGTATGCTGCAATTCTGCCCTTAAATAATTATGAAATCATGATTACTGATTTAAGTCTTCATTTTGATGAAATCCCACCTCCTGCAAGGTTGTGCCATATCGTTCTGAAAATTATGATTTATAAAAACAACAAGGCAAGTCTTGGATCATCATGCAGAACAAGAAAGACTTCTTCATGCAATCATCCTATACATTTCATTAGTTATTATTATATTATTGTGTATGTATGTTGGAGATGACAGAGCCAGTGACTTGTTTTCTACCAATGGCAACATGTAACAAGAGAAATATGAATTATCTGTCCATTTCAGAATCTCCACTGACTTGGCTACGTAGCGCTCAATTGAAACTGCCATTGATATTACCAACAGTCTCAAACCTCATGAAAAATATGCATATGAAAATGAGATTGCAGAGCCTGCATACACGTTCTTCCTGTATGATGTGTTTGGGAGGGATTGAACAGTAGATAGCTGATGTATACCTTTCAGATAAAATTGGAATTATAATTATCAAGACATTTTCTTTGCTGTTGAAACGAGTTGTGTGGTATAGGTTCAGTGCTTATTCTCATATAATACTGTAATTTAAACTTCCATGTGCTTGAAATAGCTGAAAAGAAAAGAAAATAATTCACTGAGGTTTTGCTGCATCTAAATTGATGCTAGTAAATGAAAATTTGAATATTGCTAACTTTTAATTGCTATTAATGTTTATAGCTCCAACCACATCTGAATGTGTGTAATTATTATCTTTACAATTTTAGATAGTTACAGTAAATGGTAAAATATTGACATCTGGATATTTTGCAAACTCTATCGATAGGCCTTCCATGAAAATGCACATGTGTAAACTGGCCAATAATACTGATGAGTAGAAATGTAGTGGAAATGACAAGCAGTTAAACTTCTATACTTGGACTTATATATTGTGTAAAGCAACAGAGATAGTGACTGCCAGGTGGAGTTTCCACCATTTTGTTTTCATCTATTCAGTCCATTCAACTCAGCAAGGGCAAGTCACGAAGAACAGAGGGAAGGAAACAAATGTTTGGAATGGAACACCCAGCCAGTTTGGAATGGGAAACAGCCTTTTTGGAATGGAACACAGCCTGGGACTCTATGGAACCTTATGGAGAGGGGTGAAGTTCACCTTGCATCCTCTTCTCTTTGACTAAGTCATAACTATGTGCCATGTTTTCACTTGCAACACAAACAAGACAACACGTTTGTACAATACAAAGTTAATGGGGTTATTAAATGTTTTCCCCTTTTCATTTGTGAATCATATTGTGTGCAACTTTGTTGAACAAATCATTTCAAAATAGTGTTATTAGAGGGAAGATGAGGCAATCTGTGACTAATGTATGTGGATGTGTGACTATGTATGTGAGTGAGAAGAATTTGATCAATTGTTACATTTACTTTATATAAAAAATACATTTGCAAGTCTTTATTAAATGTTCTGTTTCATTGTGTCTGATCGTGTGAATGAATGTTGTACATTGAGGAAGTAAGACCTCCATTTTAGACAGTTAGGCTTGGTGGAATTTTCACTGTATTGGATACACCAATCCTGTCCAAGGGACCACACACTATACAACTATATTGCAGACAGGCCAAATACTTTCCACCTCCTAGCTATATAAAGCATTGTATAAACAATATGAGGGGAAACATCTTCCCTTCATCTGTAGGTCATGGAAGCCATCCCTGTAAAAAAATATAAACATAACTTCCCATGAGCCTGCACTACCCAGTCCAGCCACAACGAGGCAGTAGAGAGTTGTGGCCCATCATCAGGAATGCTGAGCAACCTGCAGTTTGGAGATCTGAGAGGATAGATACTGTATCTAAGTACCTTCATGGAAATAGCTTCACCGTTCCCTCTGATTGGCTGGGTGGAATGTTGGATAAGAGAGGATTAGGTTGCTTAATATGTCTGCCAAACTATAGCCATGTCTGCTGTGAGGCTGCTGAGGTAGCCTCCACTATCCATGGCAGGCTGACTTGAGGTTGCAGTCGAACTGCGGAGAATCACAGATCGACAAATCACCTTGCCTTCCAAATAACGATTTACTATGGTGATTAAGATTAGCAATTTTGCGCCTTGTCTCGCTCAAAGGGAATCCCCCTTAAAAACACTGGATGCGCATGGTTAGAATCTAGATCCTAAACTGTGCTGGGTGTGTGGTATCTTGCGAAGGCGCTCCTTTCAGCACTGCAGACAGCGCCTCTACATTAGTCAGGACCAGGGACAGCGGCCCTCACACAAACAAATATCTAATCTGCAGCGGGGTGGGCAACTGCAGTGCGGAATGGCCTTTTCTGAAATGGAGGGGTTAGGATGAGCTGTCCACGTTTGGTGGTGCTGAAGGAGCGAGCAGCTAGCTGTTTGTTAGTGTGAGGGCCGCTGTCCCTGGTCCTGACTAATGTAGAGGCGCTGTCTGCAGTGCTGAAAGGACCGTCGCAAGATACCACACACCCAGCACAGTTTAGGATCTAGATTCTAGCTGCTTATTCACAATTGCAGATCACAATGTTAATATATAAACTCCAATAGCTATATTGTGTGCGTAATTGCTTAGCCCATATTATTTACTGGTAAGCTAGGCTACATACAATGTGGCGTTAAGCTTGGTTTAATAACAAAATAATTGTATTGCGAATACTCAACATTAAACAGAGAATAGGCTACATGGATAAGAGTGTGTGAGAGTGGGAGGGGGGACACACATGGGATCAGGAGGGAGGCCATTCCATAAGATTGCCAGCCTATCCATCAATCGTGCAACGTGAGGAACGTTCATCGAGGACTTCCTCTGATTTCGGCCAATCAACACTGAATGCGTTGCACTCGTCAGTCGTGCAGTGTGTGTAGCGTTGGTTCCTCCTGCGTAGCTAGATAGGTAGGATACAGTCCTACTGGCAGTGCTTCCGACTGCCGTATGAATTACCATTCAGAGCTGCACCTCTGAACAACACCAAACGCGAATATGGCGGCCCGGGTAAGATATTTTCTCGTTTTTTCAATATCTCCTTGTCAAAATAAAACATGTATTTCATTGTAAATAGGGTACAATGCCGAGTGCGACGTATGGTTTACAGGCAAGAATTTAGCTGCAGCAACATGGTATCTGAATGTCAAATTCGACGTCGGCTCAGCTATTTCGATGCAGAATGTTTTTTACGCCCTGGCATTCAGTTTGATAGGCTCCCGTAAAATCTGTTTTTTACGGGTCGCAGAAACTATTTATCTGTCTTGTATAATCAGCCTACAGTCAGAGCTAGGAAGCTATCGGCCTCTACAGCTAGCCACTGCATTAGCTGAGTGAATCGGTTAAAACTAATCCTGGATTTTACATGCCCTTTAGCCGACAGAATGCTTAAAAGGGCAATTTAAACCTTTTATGGGATATCTGTGCAAAAAGTGCTTGTAATAATATTGTGAAAAGCATATCACAGCAGCGCACACATGCGTCCTTGTCCATAGCGCGACCTCGACATCTTTTTATTAGGCTATATATCATATGGCAGTTTTGGGAGTCCAGAATATAATCTGTGCTTTCTTGTATTGGAAAGCTATTTTTGCGCTATCTAGATCATGGTTGAGCAACCCCCTTTTTTTATGCCCATGGATCAATTTCCAAATACAAATATTTTTTTGTGGAACTCAGTCAGGGTCAATTTACTGTTGAGAGTTAGAATGGTAGAACAAACAATTGCAGGAAATTAACTCTAAACTTAAAAGGACCCCCCAAAAATCACTTATGGCCATTTCTTTGAGCCCTAAATTTCCTCAATGTTGTCCAGCGACAACCTAAAGCAGGGGTAAGCAACCCTGTTCCTGGTGTGCTGCAGGTATATATGCTACGCTCAACTTAAACAGACAACACCTTTCTGCTGCATTATGTAGGTTAGCTATGCCCTGCCTGGCCTGCTGATAGAGACTGGTGCCACTGTGCTACCAAATTGCTATTGGAAATACCATATATCTCTGGATTATAATCACAAAATGGAGCACCATTTAGAGCTGGTCAACTGTCAAGTTATGCAACGCACCTTGGCATGTAGGCCCATCACTAATGCTGATTGAAGCTCTTCTCCCGTCTCTCCTAGTTTTAAACCATTAAATGTTATGGAGATCTAAACTTGCCCATTGTTTTTACATAGCTCCAGGCAAAATTGTAATATAGGTGGGGCAAAATAGCATGAGATTTGCAAATCAAAGCCTATTCCATTGGTTGATGCTGTTGCACACCTGCATTATTCAAACTTGTATCAGAAGACACTACTGGCAATACCCCTCTGTGGTTTGAGAATAAGGACTGAAAACTGAAACTGAAAACTGAAACAAGGATCACCTTTCCATTCTCAGTGGATTCTTTGTTGAAAGATAGGCCTATCTACAACAAGACAGCTTTGATTTGTCAGCAGCGTTTGCATCCAGCCAGGGCACCGTGGGCACACAGACACGACCAGAGGTGCAATTTGTGAAAGTCTGACTAGAGCTGTTGTGTTCTTTTTAAACATCTCCACCAGAGGTGTCTATCACAAATTCTTAGGCCCTATGCACTGCTAAGTTATATGACAAGGCATTTTTGGGTGAACCAAATATTTCCCCCTATAGTGCTCTAGTATAATGGCCCCAATGGAATTACAAGACAGTTAAAGATAGCATATTCTATACTATGAAAATAACCAAAATGTCATTCTTTAAGATAGTATTCTACTCCTTCTTGCCATTAAATGTCAAGGCAATGATTAGCTTTTGTACATAAGTGTACTGGATTCAGCAGTTCGTTTCAGGCAATAGACTTGTTTATTTGTTATCATTTCAGTCGACGTACCTGAGTGAGAGGGAGAATGTGCATCTCTGTACCGAGCCAAGGCATCTGATGATACATTTTTAGTAATTTATTTTTTAAATACATTTTTATTTCACCTTTATTTAACCAGGTAGGCTAGTTGAGAACAAGTTCTCATTTACAACTGTGACCTGGCCAAGATAAAGCATAGCAGTGTGAACAGACAACAACACAGAGTTACACATGGAGTAAACAATAAACAAGTCAATAACACAGTAGAAAAAGAAAAGAAAAGAGTCTACATACATTGTGTGCAAAAGGCATGAGGAGGTAGGCAAATAATTACAATTTAGCAGATTAACACTGGAGTGATAAATGATCAGATGGTCATGTGCAGGTAGAGATACCGGTGTGCAAAAGAGCAGAAAAGTAAATAAATAAAAACAGTATGGGGATGAGGGCTATTTACCGATGGACTATGTACAGCTGCAGCGATTGGTTAGCTGCTCAGATAGCAGATGTTTAAAGTTGGTGAGGGAGATAAACGTCTCCAACTAAAACGATTTTTGCAATTCGTTCCAGTCACAGGCAGCCGAGAAATGGAAGGAAAGGCGGCCAAATGAGGTGTTGGCTTTAGGGATGATCAGTAGATACACCTGCTGGAGTGCATGCTGGGTGTTGCCATCGTGACCAGTGAACTGAGATAAGGCGGAGCTTTACCTAGCATGGACTTGTAGATGACCTGGAGCCAGTGGGTCTGGCGACGAATATGTAGCGAGGGCCAGCCGACTAGAGCATACAGGTTGCAGTGGTGGATGGTATAAGGTGCTTTAGTAACAATACGGATGGCACTGTGATAAACTGCATCCAGTTTGCTGAGTAGAGTATTGGAAGCTATTTTGTAGATGATACCACCAAAGTCGAGGCTCTGTAGGATAGTCAGTTTTACTAGGGTAAGTTTGGTGAGTGAAGGAGGCTTTGTTTGCGAAATAGAAAGCTGATTCTAGATTTGATTTTGGATTGGAGATGTTTGATATGAGTCTGGAAGGAGAGTTTACAGTCTAGCCAGACACCAAGGTACTTATAGATGTCCACATATTCTAGGTCGGAACCATCCAGGTTGGTGATGCTAGTCGGGCGTGCGCGTGCAGGCAGCGAATTGTTGAAAAGCATGCATTTTCTTTTACTAGCATTTAAGAGCAGTTGGAGGCCACGAAAGGAGTGTTGTATGGCATTGAAGCTTGTTTGGAGGTTAGATAGCATAGTGTCCAATGAAGGGCCAGAAGTATACAGAATGGTGTCGTCTGCGTAGAGGTGGATCAGGGAATCGAGAGCAACATCAAGAGCAACATCATTGATATATACAGAGAAAAGAGTCGGCCCGAGAATTGAACCCTGTGGCCTATCTACAATAGAGACTGCCAGAGGACCGGACAACATGCTCTCCGATTTGACACACTGAACTCTGTCTGCAAAGTAGTTGGTGAACCAGGCAAGGCAGTCATTAGAAAAACCGAGGCTACTGAGTCTGCCGATAAGAATATGGTGATTGACAGAATCGAAAGCCTTGGCCAGGTCGATGAAGACGGCTGCACAGTACTGTCTTTTATCGATGGCGGTTATTATATCGTTTAGTACCTTGAGCGTGTTTGAGGTGCACCCTTGACCGGCTCGGAAACCAGATTGCACAGCAGAGAAGGTACGGTGGGATTCGAAATGGTCATTGATCTGTTTGTTGACTTGGCTTTCGAAGACCTTAGATAGGCAGGACAGGATGGATATAGGTCTCTAACAGTTTGGGTCCAGGGTGTCTCCCCCTTTGAAGAGGGGGATGACCGCGGCAGCTTTCCAGTCCTTGGGGATCTCAGACGATATGAAAGAGAGGTTGAACAGGCTGGTAATAGGGGTTGCGACAATGGCGGCGGATAGTTTCAGAAATAGAGGGTCCAGATTATCAAGCCCAGCTGATTTGTACAGGTCCAGGTTTTGCAGCTCTTTCAGAACATCTGCTATCTGGATTTGGGTAAAGGAGAAGCTGGGGAGGCTTGGGTGAGTAGCTGCAGGGGGGCGGAGCTGTTGGCCGAGGTTGGAGTAGCCAGGAGGAAGACAAGGCCAGCAGTTGAGAAATGCTTGTTGAAGTTTTCGATTATCATGGATTTATGACCATGTTACCTAGCCTCAGTGCAATGGGCGCTGGGAGGAAGTTCTCTTGTTCTCCATGGACTTTACAGTGTCCCAGAACTTTTTGGAGTTAGAGCTACAGGATGCAAATTTCTGCTTGAAAAAGTTGGCCTTTGCTTTCCTGCGTGTATTGGTTCTTGACTTCCCTGAACAGTTGCATATCGCAGTGACTATTCAATGCTATTGCAGTCCGCCACAGGATGTTTTTGTGCTGGTCGAGGGCAGTCAGGTCTGGAGTGAACCAGGGGCAATATCTGTTCTTAGTTCTGCATTTTTTGAACGGAGCATGCTTATCTAAGATGGTGAGGAAGTTACTTTTAAAGAATGACCAGGCATCCTCAACTGACGGGATGAGGTCAATATCCTTCCAGGATACCCGGGCCAGGTCGATTAGAAAGGCCTGCTCGCAGAAGAGTTTTAGGGAGCGTTTGACAGTGATCAGGGGTGGTCATTTGACTGCGGACCCATAGCAGATACAGGCAATGAGGCAGTGATTGCTGAGATCCTGATTGAAGACAGCGCAGGTGTATTTGGAGGGCCAGTGGTCTATGACAGTGCCCTTGTTTACAGATTTAGGGTTGTGCCTGCTGGGTTCCTTGATGATTTGTGTGAGACTTGAGGGCATCTAGCTTAGATTGTAGGACTGCCGGGATGTTAAGCATATCCCAGTTTAGGTCACCTAACAGAACAAACTCTGAAGCTAGATGGGGGGCGATCAATTCACAAATGGTGTCCAGGGCACAGCTGGGAGCTCAGGGGGGTCGGTAGCAGGCGGCAACAGTGAGAGACTTATTTCTGGAGAGATACATTTTTAAAATTAGAAGTTCGAACTGTTTGGGTATGGACCTGGAAAGTATGACACTACTTTGCAGGCTATCTCTGCAGTAGACTGCAACTCCTCCCCTTTTGGCAGTTCTATCTTGACAGAAAATGTTATAGTTGGGTATGGAAATCTCAGAATCTTTGGTGGCCTTCCTAAGCCAGGATTCAGACACAGCAAGGACATCAGGGTTGGCAGAGTGTGCTAAAGCAGTGAGTAAAACAAACTTAGGGAGGAGGCTTCTGATGTTGACATGCATGAAACCAAGGCTTTTTCGATCACAGAAGTCAACAAATGAGGGTGCCTGGTGATATGCAGGGCCTGGGTTTACCTCCACATCACCTGCGGAACAGGGGAGGAGTAGGATGAGGGTGCGGTTAAAGTCTATCAAAACTGCTCACCTAGAGCGTTGGGGACAAAGAATAAAAGGAGCAGATTTCTGGGCGTGGTAGAGTATATTCAGGGCATAATGCGCAGACAGGGGTATGGTGGGGTGTGGGTACAGCGGAGGTAAGCCCAGGCACTGGGTGATGATAAGATAGGTTGTATCTCTGGACATGCTGGTTGTAATGGGTGAGGTCACCGCATGTGTGGGAGGTGGGACAAAGGAGGTATCAGAGGTATGAAGAGTGGAACCATTGTAAACTAAAACAATGATAACTAACCTGAACAACAGTATACAAGGCATATTGACATTTTAGAGAGACATATGAGAGGCATAAAGTAATCACAGGTGTTGATTGGGAGAGCTAGCTAAAACAACAGGTGAGACAACAACAGCTTATCAGCTAATACAACAACAGCAGGTAATATGGCGATGACTAGGCAGAGAGGGTCGGATTAACTACACACAGAGCCTGAGTTTGCGGCTGGGGCCGACATATAAAAAAATATAGAAACAGAATGGAGTACCGTGATTAATGGACAGTCCAGCAGACATCAGCTATGTAGCCAAGTGATCATAGTGTCCAGGGGGCAACAGTAGATGGAACAGGGAAGCCATCACTACGCTAGCGACACAGCGTTTAAAGTTAGTAGCCCTGGGCTAGTAGGAGCGTCTGCTCCGACGGAGGCCGGATGAAGGCACAGCAGATGGAGTATTCGTCAGCAGACCAGTCGTGGTGGTGCGGCGGAGCACCGGGTCGACAGAGAATCCAAGCCAGATGGCGAAAGAGGTATTGTGGAATTTAGTTTGCTAGCCGGGAGATGTGCCTGGCTCATGGCTAACTTGTGCTAGCTTCTTGGCAGTGGCGTTAGCCACTATATCCAATCGGTAGCAGCGGTGATCCGGTGCCAAGGTCCAGAGTATACAGCAAGGATCCGGTGGAGTAGTGGGCTCTAGCCGTGTATGAGTGGGGTTCAGGTGAACAGCTGAGTAGGCCGGGAGGTGGGCCTCAGGGATAGCTTCGGTACTGGGTACCACGGTGAGTGCAAGGTGAGTGCGAGCTAGCTAGCTGCAAGCTGTGAGCTAGCTAGCTGCAAGCTGTGAAGATCAGAAGTAGTGGTCCAGGGATTACAGCAGGAATCCGGTGTTGTTGTGGAGAGACAGTCCGATACTGGTAGACTAGCGAGTATTATCCAGGCTAAAAGCAGGGCTGGTATCTGTGCAGAAGGTAAAAGCCGTTAGCAGTGGCTACCAATGATTAAATAGCTTGTAGCTAATTAGCTGGTTAGCTTCTGGAGGTTCTTGTATGTGTTCTAAAATTTAAAATAATAGCGATTCTGTATCACATTGGGTGAGGCAGGTTACCGGAAGGTATAATCGAATTAAAAATCGAAAAGATATTGAAAATAAATTGAAATATATATACAAAAGATACAAAAAATACAAAAGTACACGAGAGGACAAACAAACACGTCTTCACTGCTACGCCATTCACAAGGTGTGTCCACTGGCATTGGTCTCCCTTCTTCCCTCGCCCTTGGAGAGTGCACTGCATATAGTTGCTGGGCCTATAGAGTGTCAGAGCTGCTGAGAGGGACATAGATGGTATCACAGACTGACAGCACACAGTGGACATTTTACAACAGAGGGAAATAGCCTACATGAATACCCCTTACTAAATTCCCTTACTAAGAGGAAAACACAGGAAAGTACGCAGATTCACTATGAACAGTAGACCTAGAGAACTCTCATGAGTTCGCCACAAGAATGGAAGACCCAGAGTTACCTCTGCTGCAGAGGATAAGTTCATTAGAGTTATCAGCCTCAGAAATTGCAGCCCAAATAAATGCTTCACAGAGTTAGAGTAACATACACACCTCAACATCACTGTTCAGAGGAGATTACATGAATCAGGACTTCATGGTCGAATTGCTGCAAAGAAACCACTAATAAAGGACACCAATAATAAGAAGAGACTTACTTGGGCCAAGAAACACTAGCAATGGACATTAGACCGGTGGAAATCTGTCATCAGACCGTCGGATGAGTCCAAATTGAGATTTTTGGTAACAACCGCCGTGTCTTTGTGAGACGCAGAGTAATCGAATGGATGATCTCTGCATGTGTGGTTCCCACCATGAAGCACAGAGGAGGAGGTATGATGGCGTGGGGGTGCTTTGCTGGTGACACTGTCAGTGATTTATTTAGAATTCAAGGCAGAATTAATCAGCATGGCTAACCCAGCATTCTGCAGCGATATGCCATCCCATCTGGTTTGCGCTTAGTGGGACTATCACACGTTTTTCAACAGGACAATGACCCAACACACCTCCAGGGCTATTTGACCAAGAAGGAGAGTGATGGAGTGCTGCATCAGATGACCTGGCCTCCATAATCCCCCGACCTCAACCCAAATGAGATGGTTTGGGATGAGTTGGACCTCAGAGTGAAGGAAAAGCAGCCATCAAGTGCTCAGTATATGTGGGAACTCCTTCAAGACTGTATGAAAAGTGTTCCTCATGAAGCAGGTTGAGAGAATGCTGAGTGTGCAAAGCTGTCATCAAAGCAAAGGGTGGCTACTTTGAACAATCTAAAATCAATTTTGATTTGTTTAATACATTTCTGCTTACTACATCATACCATATGTATTATGTAGTTTTGATGTCTTCACTATTATTCTACAATGTAGAACATAGTAAAAAAGAATACCCCCTGAATGCGTAGGTGTGTCCAAACCTTTGACTGGTACTGTATGTGTGGTCATCTATGGCCTTGTAGTAATGTCTAAATGGGCATCTCTTATATGCCCGGTGGTGTAGGAGAATCTACATCCTATGTCAGGAAAATAACCTCACACTCAACGTCAACAAAACTAAGGAGATGATTGTGGACTTCAGGAAACAGCAGAGGGAACACCCCCCTATCCACATCGATGGAACAGTAGTGGAGAGGGTAGCAAGTTTTAAGTTCCTCGGCATACACATCACAGACAAACTGAATTGGTCCACCCACACAGACAGCATCGTGAAGAAGGCGCAGCAGCGCCTCTTCAACCTCAGGAGGCTGAAGAAATTCTGCTTGTCACCAAAAGCACTCACAAACTTCTACAGATGCACAATCAAGAGCATCCTGGCGGGCTGTATCACCGCCTGGTACGGCAACTACTCCGCCCACAACCGTAAGGCTCTCCAGAGGGTAGTGAGGTCTGCACAACGCATCACCGGGGACAAACTACCTGCCCTACAGGACACCTACACCACCCGATGTTACAGGAAGGCCATAAAGATCATCAAGGACAACAACCACCCGAGCCACTGCCTGTTCACCCCGCTATCATCCAGAAGGCGAGGTCAGTACAGGTGCATCAAAGCTGGGACCGAGAGACTGAAAAACAGCTTCTATCTCAAGACCATCAGACTGTTAAACAGCCACCACTAATATTGAGTGGCTGCTGCCAACACACGGACTCAACTCCAGCCACTTTAATAATGGGAATTGATGGGAAATGATGTAAAATATATCACTAGCCACTTTAAACAATGCTACCTAATATAATGTTTACATACCCTACATTATTCATCTCATATGTATACATATATACTGTACTCTATCATCTACTGCATCTTTATGTAATACATGTATCACTAGCCACTTTAACTATGCCACTTTGTTTACATACTCATCTCATATGTATATACTGTACTCGATACCATCTTCTGTATCTTGCCTATGCCGCTCTGTACCATCACTCATTCATATATCTTTATGTACATATTCTTTATCCCCCTACACTTGTGTGTATAAGGCAGTAGTTTTGGAATGGTTAGTTAGATTACTTGTTGGTTATTACTGCATTGTCGGAACTAGAAGCACAAGCATTTCGCAACACTCACATTAACATCTGCTAACCATGTGTATGTGACCAATAAAATTTGATTTGATTTTACATTTTTTTATTCTCTATGAGTAATCGTAATATTCAGAGTAAAAAGAACACTAATACTCGCTAGTCTACCAGTATCGGACTGTCTCTCCAAATCAACAACACCGGATTCCTGCTGTAATCCCTGGACCACTACTTCTGATCTTCACAGCTAGCTTGCAGCTAGCTAGCTCACTCACAGCTTGCAGCTAGCTAGCTCACAGCTTGCAGCTAGCTAGCTCACAGCTTGCAGCTAGCTAGCTCACACTCACCTTGCACTCACCGTGGTACCCAGTACCGAAGCTATCCCTGAGGCCCACCTCCCGGCCTACTCAGCTGTTCACCCGAACCCCACTCATACACGGCTAGAGCCCAATACTCCACCGGATCCTTGCTGTAAACTCTGGACCTTGGCACCAGGACAAATAACACAGAGAAAACAGAATTCAGGAAAATACCAAATATAACTTTTTGACCCCACTTAAGAGTTGTTTATTAACCATTACTTTACCAGGTAAATCGACAGAAAACAGATATATTGTACACCAAGGAGTTGCAGGGTAGAGGAGAAGAATGTGCCTATTTCAAAGGTATCATAAAATTAGCAGCTCACGACAAACTCAGAAAAAAAAGAAATATTGGCCATATACCACACCCCCTCATGCCTTATTGCTTAATTATAGTCACATATACATATGTATATGCTATGTGCCTATATACATATATACATTTGAATGAGTGTACAGTGTTTGTGGGTATCTGTGTAATCTGTAATCCCTGTTTTAGTGTAGGGCCTTCATCTGTGTGAGTGTTGAGCTGCAGCTATATTTAGAGAGAGTGCTACTCTATGTGCTGTGGGGGCATTGCAGTGGACAGGCTTGAACAGTTCAAACACTCTTTCCATCAGACACACAATTAATCTGATAGTTGAATGTGATTATGCTTAGACTGCACAAAACAAGAAGTTGAGTTTAGGTATTTTCTCTGATTCTGAATAGGGTGATGATCAGGGTGTTTTCTCTAGGACAAGAGCGACCTTCAAATGTGTCCTCTTGCCCTGCTGTGATGTGATGTGTTCACTCACTAAGCAGTGATGTGTTCCTCTATATCTGCTGGAGGTGTCAAACAATGAGCATGTGGCAGAATCAGCCAATGAGGACAAAGCAAAATATAACTAATGTGAATTCAATTGTATTGGAATGGAACCAGAAGCCATAGACATCCCTGATAGCGACATTAGCCAGATATATGGAGAAATTGTCGGCTGGACATTTGCAAAAAATGATATAAAAAATCATAATAAAGTTACAATTATCTCTCATCTTTTACATTTAGCAGCTATATTGTGTCACTCAAATATAGGATGGGAAATTCCCTACTGCACAACGTAGCCAAATTGCACAGAAGAAATACAAGCACATGACCTTTTTGAATCTTCCTCTACAAAACATACCATACCCTGCAGGGCTATAACAGTGCAGTCACAGTATAGTCTCATTGTAGTCAAAGTGATGTGTCTGCATGGTCTTTCCCTGCCATCAATCTCTCCAACTTTGATGTACTTACTTTCCAGTAGGGGAAGACAGCCAAGAACTAACAAAGTGATTTATCTGAAATAGAAAAAGGAATTGGCTTTCAAACCTGCCATATTAGCTCAATAATGTCTTTAGCTGCTTCTGAATTCATAACACATATCCCTGTGCTGACTCTAAATGCCCTTCAAAATCTGACCTATGGCCTTCTTGTTGACTCGGTTACAATGGTTTCATGTAAAGATTGGTGTTGGGAGAACTGATCCCAAATAAATTTGTGAAATAGATTGCGTATGCACTTTTTCTAGTGCCATTATGAAAATAACTGAATAGTAGACATTGTCTTTTGTTAAGATTGTCAAACTACCATGGAAAAAGTAACGCCTCATTGGAAATATTGCATAAATATTGTGGTTTCGTAAATATGAAATATAGGCCCATAGGCATTTACAGTATATTAAAATACACTGAGTATACCAAACATTAGGAACACCTTCCTAACATTGAGTATCACCCGCCATTTGTCCTCAGAACAGCCTCAATTCATCAAAGGATGGACTCTACAAGGTGCCGAAAGTGTTCCACAGGGATGCTGGCCCATATTGACGGCAATACTTCCACAGTTGTGACAAGTTGTCTTGATGTCCTTTGGGTGTTAGACCATTCTTGATACATACGGAAAACTGTTGAGCGTGATAAACCCAGCAGCGTCACAGTTCTTGACACAAACTGGAGTGCCTGGCACCTACTACCATACCCCGTTCAAGGGCACTTAAATATTTTGTCTTGCCCATTCACCCTTTGAATGGCACACATACGCAATCCATGTCTCAATTGTCTCAAGGCTTAAAAATAATTATTTAACCTTTCTCCTCCCCTTCATCTACACTGATTGGAGTGGATTTAACAGGTGACATCAATAAGTGATCCTAAGTTTCACCTGGATTCACCTGGTCAGTCTATGGCATGGAAATAGCAGGTGTCCTAAATGTTTTCTATACTCAGTTTAATTATGTTTCTACTGTATACATCGTTAGGCCTACCCATAGGCAAACCTGATGCACTAGAGGGCTAGAGGCAGAGGTGAATGGCTCCTCCTACTGGCTGCATCCATCCATATTTATCTCCAGCACAGACATCTGAATGGATACCTCCCCCATGACTCTAGCTGATGGAATATTGAAATAGATTCCTGAAATAAGGCAGGAGAAAAAGCCTGGAGTGTTCTGTCTTACGAGACTGCAGGGCTGGGTGGGGCATCAAGATTTAGGATTGTGTGTGTGTGTGCGTGCGGGTGTGGGTGTGCATGTGTATTTATACCGCAATCAGAAGACTGATCACTGAACAACCTTTATTCTTAGTCCTGAAATGTGCATAGCACCACCAATGAGCCGTTTGTAATATATGTTTTGAATACAATCTAGAGGGTTTGTGGGGCGTGACTACTTTTAATTCAAATGGTGTCTCATTAAATGCATTAAGTTCTGAATGAAGGTATTTATGTGAAGGGTTTTATTCTTTGTACATTTTCAAAACCATGCAATGTCTTGCTTGTTTGTGCATGCTACAGCTCTTATTACCATTTGAATCAGCCATACATGACAGTAACCCTGGGGTTCCATCCATTCACCACATAAGATCACCAAAAATACAAAAGATTTCTGTCTCATGAAAATTCACATTAGTTCTCACATTAAGACAATATTTTCTATTTACAACATAAAGACTATAACGCATATATGGCTGACAAATGACAATACTACCAGATTTGGGGTATATTTATAATAGGCGCTTAACTTGCTGAAAATTCACATTTCAAAAACAAGACTAGCCACAGAACAATTTATTTGGGCAGTGTAAATTCACTGATGTCAAAATGTGCCCATGATTTGGTGTAGTTCAGGACTAGAACAAAACTAAAGTGAGTGAAATGATAAGAATGACCCCAACTCTACCCCGTTCTGCATGCGCTTGCCACTTTCCACTGTCAAGGTGGTATTCCTTTGATTGTGAATCAATGCACCCGATGCTGCTTCAGCTCTCTGACAGACAGTGGTCCTGGCTGTCTCAATTCTCTGTCTTATGTCCTCCTCTTCCCCTCCCTCTTTGCTTGCGTACGTTGGCCCCCAGGTCGTAATATTTTTCAAGGTATGTATGTAAGTCATTTCCTCATGTATGAACTCCCACGCCACCCGCTATACGTCTAATAGCTTAATTGGACAGTCAGTCGGCTTTATTGAAAGTAGCTTTATCCGCCTCGTCAACTCCCAAAGTCTTACGGAGGCTTCCCCCCTGCTGCCACTGCCGCTGCTCTCACCCCTGGTAGTGACTGTCTCAGGAGAAACTATATACATATGATACATATTTCATCTGCCATTGCAAATCCATTGACTGAGTTGCAATGCAGAGAGGGAATATATTTGCTTGAGTTCACAAACAATGAATTATCATCCATTACTCCTCCACTGCAGTTTCACTAAGAATGTTTAGACCTACTCTTGGACCTGGGTCATACAGAAAAGCTTTAGCCTATTTACTTTTCTTCTGGCTGAGCGAGCGCTGGCGGTATGGTAGATGAAGGGGTAGACTAGACTGCATGTAATGTTTTTAGAAATGGGGCAGGGCAGTGTGCCAGCACTGCAGTGCAATACGCACCTCTCTATTACTTGCCACAACCCAAGCATTCCCCTTGCTCCCAAACATTACGACTCCCAACACCCGCTGCCCTTGCTCTTCACTCTCCGCCCCGCAGCCGCCACCGCTCAAATGTCAGACAAGCAAGCGTACATGGCAAGGCTGTGTCTATGAGTGAGCAAAATCAGAGATGACTATGGCATGCATTCTTCACAGGGTACGTTCACAACAACGTATATGATCTAACTGAAATGAATGGCGATTCGTCTCCTCCTTATGGCCCTCAAGACCCAGACTAAGACCACACCTTATGACACCCAGAGGAAGATACAACCTATACAACATACATACCCAGACCAAACCAGTTGTTATTTTAGTCCCACTTGGCTCTGACATTAGAGAAGTAAGGCAGCGAGTGTTGGACTTGTGTGTTATTTCACTCATACATGGCCATATAACTGACAAGATGGTATTCAAAGATGCATCTTGACAACATGAGTTAGGGTTAGGGTTAATCTACAAAGACCATGGTGTCATCATAGACCATCAGCCCAGACCCAGACCTCTGACACTGGCCCAGACCAAGACTGTTTTTAAATGGTCTAGACTAGTCTTGAGATGAGGAACCCAAGATCAACTCTCTATCTCCCCTGATCTGTCTTAAAAGCTGGAATGAATATTGCATCATCATCCAGATCTTTCTGTCTTGGTCTGAAAAGTGTATTTGTCGTCATGACAATTGGAACAACATGCTCTTGCTTTTTCTCATCTTTTCTCTTTTACTAACAGTGTTTATAGGTTTGTCCTGTGTACCAAAGGGAAGGCTAAGTACTGCATAGTTTCCTTGGTACATTATGACAGTTCACAGGCAGTCTGAAAGCCATGCTCTTGGCAGCAAACACGCTGACGAGATTCAGTGCCCTGAAAATCTCTTCATCTTTTCACTCTGTAACCTTTTCACTCAGTGAATTGTGTGAACAGAGCTATGTAAGAGAATGCCAATGTGGTAAATCCGTGCAATAATCTGACATAAGAATGTAGAAACTTCTCAACAAGAATTGTGTTCAGATAAGTTACCACAACTGAGAAAGAAGTGTTCTTTTGTTCTTTTGCATTTATATTTTGTGTTTTGAATTTGTCTTTGGTTTCATTGTATTTTGTATGTCATTCATTCATTCATTCATTCATTCATTCATTCATTCATTCATTCATTCATTCATAGTCTTGTAACGAATGGAATAGATCCAAACTAACTAACTAGCTAGCGAGCTGTATCTGCTGTCTTTTGCTGCTCTCTTGCATTGTCTGTTTCAAGGCTGGTTTATATCTATATTTGACTATCTTGTGATGTTGGACAAACATTGATGTTGCCTATAAGTTGAAATATGTTGAATTTGCAGAGAAACTAAACATGATCAATGTTCCACCCATAGAAATGATGTGACATATCTACAGTATACTGTTGCATTGCTACAAAGTTGAATAGCTCATTATATACCGTCACACCATAGTGTGAACTACCAGAATTTAACTGGATGTTTCTTAATGATTTTTGATGACTTCCAAGAGGCCATCATGGGTGTGTAATCTAAGTTCCATGATGATGCTACTAAATATAAAATGAGTTTTCCTTTGGAAAATGGAAAGGAAATGCTGCGTCACCACTCAACTACTAGAGTAATATCTCCCCTTCAACTTCTCTCTCTCTCTCCTGCAGACGATGCAAGCGGCACGATGCCCGACAGATGACCTATCGTTGACAAACTGTGCTGTGGTGAGCGAGAAAGATCTGCAGTCTGGACAGTGAGTAATCATCCTATACAGCATAGCCCTCTGTAGTCTGGAAAATCACACTACATCAGTGTTCCCCAACTGGCAGTTTTCTGAGCTTTTTTAAATATATTTTTTCACTGTTGGACATAAAATACTGTAAAAACACCTGGAAAATTGGGAAATCTGCTCCCAAGTATTCCAACACATAATAATAGTCAAACATACAAATTGTTATGTTCCGGGCCCCCCAACGATCCCCTCAAGAAAAAATTCAGACCACGGCTGAATCTAGTCATATGCACAGTGCACAGTTTTTGCTGTGATGTAATGTCTTTTTCTGATTTCATACTACAAACTATACTCTAATAATCATTCCAAAAAATCATTAGCAGAATAGCTGTAATGTAAAAAAAGCAGTTGTAAATATGATATTCTATTGAGGTAATTTTGTTGCCTGTGGAACAGATGTCCATGAGTCTCTCTAACCCTCTCTCTACAGACATGTGACTGTGAAGACTACGCCAACTCACAAGTTTGTGTTCACCACAAAAACCCACCATGCCATAGTCCCTGGCACTATCGCTTTCAGTCTGCCACAGGTTAAAAGAAACACACTGTATATTATATTGAATTGTCAATGTATTGTACAGTAGACCCATTTATAATCTTAATGAATTTCTGCAAAGCTAAAATTCTAATATTTTAAGCATACATGCATGCCCCTCTTCTCTCTGCTCCCTGCAATTATTGGCTTACTTATTCTCTTCTTTCTTTCTGTCTCAGAGGAAATGGGCCGGTCTGTCCATTGGACAGGAGGTGGAAGGTAATTCACTCAATTTCTTTGAGTCTGAGGAAAAGAAAACTATGACCATAGCGCAAAGATATTGCCTCATTTGCACTGCACCCTGCACAGTCCCTAATATACTGTACCTTCACATCTTGACCACAGCCCATAGCTCACCTTAACATACAGTACCTATTTAATTTTTGACAGTACAGTATTTCTGAGAGTAGAAATTATACGATACTAGAAACATATCTGACATGAGTCCTCTCCCCTCATAGTGGCCAACTACAACTTTGACAAGTCCCAGCAGTGCATCGGTGCCATGACTATAGAGATTGACTTCCTCCAGAAGAAGAGCACGGACACCAGCCCCTACGACTCAGACAAGATGGCCAGCGAGTTCATCCAGCAGTTCAACAACCAGGGCTTCTCTGTCACCCAGCAGGTCAGTCAGAACAACAAACACTACAGCCAGTCACAACTCTTCCCACATTTCCTGCACTCTTCCCTTCCCTGGAGTTACAAGGGAAAAGACTGATGGCTTAAATCAATCAAATTATTTTAGATGTGGGTAGGAGTGCACACTTGGGAGAATTGGAATGCAACCTAACACAGCCTTCCTCTCTCCTCTCATCCTCTCTCTTCTCATCCTCCTACTCATCCCTTCCTCCCTATAGATGGTGTTCAGTTTCTGCGACAAGCTCTTTGGGCTGGTGATCAAAGACATTGAGGCCATGGACGCCAGCATCCTCAAGGGGGAGCCAGCATCAGGCAAGAAGCAGAAGGTATCCAGAGTTACCATTGACCTACTGCTGTAACAACTCATCGGAATTACCCCCCCCCCCCTTCCTTTAAGTAATTAATGATTAGAAATGACTGGACAGGTGAACGCCAAGAGGTGGCGCCCATGCTTTCACCTTCCCCTTCATTTCGAATGTGCTCTCTATTTGACGAGAGAACATGCTGCAAGAGTGCTAGTCGAAGTCCAAAGGGAACTCTGCAGATTTGTACGTGTTTATTTGGAACAGTTATTTGTAATAACCAGTAGTTGGTAATAATTCCTGTTTCCCTTAGATTGACATTGGCCTGCTGGTGGGCAACAGCCAGGTGGTTTTCGAGAAAGCGGAGAGCTCCTCCCTCACATTAGTTGGTAAGTTGCAGAGGAGTCCATACAGAATACAGGTAGATTATGTAGGAGCTACAGTACAAGTCAAATGTGGATACACCTATTCATTCAAGGCTTTTTCATAATTTTTAAACTCTTTTCTACATTGTAGAATAATAGTGAAGACATCAAAACTATGAAATAATACATGAAAAATTGCAAAACAAATCAGACTTTTATCTCCCTCACCAACTTCAAACATCAGCGATCTAACCGATCGCTGCAGCTGTACATAGTCTATTGGTAAATAGCCCACCCATTTTCACCTACCTCATCCCCACACTGTTTTTATTTATTTACTTTTCTGCTCTTTTGCACACCAATATCTCTACCTGTACATGACCATCTGATCATTTATCACTCCAGTGTTAATCTGCAAAATTGTAATTATTCGCCTACCTCCTCATGCCTTTTGCACACATTGTATATAGACTCCCATTTTTTTCTACTGTGTTATTGACTTGTTAATTGCTTACTCCATGTGTAACTCTGTGTTGTCTGGTCACACTGCTATGCTTTATCTTGGCCAGGTCGAAGTTGCAAATGAGAACTTGTTCTCAACTAGCCTACCTGGTTAAATAAAGGTAAAATAAAAAAATATAAAATATATTTTATGTTTGAGATTCTTCAATGTAGCCACCCTTTGCCTTGATGGCAAAGTCCAAATTTTAGATTTTTGGTTCCCACCGTTGTGTCTTTGTGAGACGCAGAGTAGGTGAATGGATGATCTCCGCATGTGTGGTTCCCACCGTGAAGCACGGAGGAGGAGGTGTGGTGTGGGGGTACTTTGCTGGTGACACTGTCTGTGATTTATTTAGAATTCAAGGCACACTTAACCAGCATGGCTAACACAGCATTCTGCAGCAATACGCCATCCCATCTGGTTTGCGTTTAGAGGGACAATAATTTGTTTTTCAACAGGACAATGACCCAACACACCTCCAGGCTGTGTAAGGGATATTTGACCAAGAAAGAGGGTGATGGAGTGCTGCATCAGATGACCTGGCCTCCACAATCACCTGACCTCAACCCAATTGAGATGGTTTGAATGAGTTGGACAGCAGAGTGAAGGAAAAATCCAACAAGTGCTCAGCATATGGGGGAACACCTTCAAGACTGTTGGAAAATCATTCCAGGTGAAGCTGGTTGAGAGAATGTCAAGAGTGTGCAAAGCTGTCAGCAAGGCAAAAGGTGGATAATTTGAAGAATCTAAAATATTAAATATATTTTTTAACACTTTTTTTGCAAACTACATGATTTCATGTATTATTAGATTTGATGTCTTCACTATTATTATACAATGTTGAAAATAGTAAAAAAAAAACTCTTGAATGAGTAGGTGTGTCTAAACTTTTGACAGGTACTGTATATCTAACTATTACATAAGATGGCACCACAACAGGCACATCTTTCTGCACCGTTCAAATTCAAACACAGTGCACTCAGAAAGTATTCAGACCCCTTCCCCTTTTCCACATTTTGTCACTTTACAGCCTTATTCTAAAATGGATAAAATAATGTTTTCCCTTGGCAATCCACAAACAAAGTACCCCATAATGACAAAACAAAAAAGAAAGTTTTTTAGAAATGTTTACATTTATTAGAAATAAAAAACAGAAATACCTTATTTACATGAGTATTCAGACCCTTTGCTATGAGGCTTGAAATTGAACTCCGGTGCATAATGTTTCCATTGATCATCCTTGAGATGTTTCTGAAACTCGATTGGAGTCCACCTGTGGTAAATTCAATTGATTAGCCATGATTTGGAAAGGCACACACCTGTCTATATAAGGCCCGACAGTTGACAGTGCATGTCAGAGCAAAAACCAACCAATGAGGTCGAAGGAATTGTCCGTAAAGCTCAGAGACGGGATTGTGTCGAAGCACAGATCTGGAGAAGGGTACCAACACATTTCTGCAGCATTGAAGGTCCCCAAGAGCAAAGTGGCCTCTGTCATTCTTAAATGAAAGAAGTTTGAAACCACCAAGACTCTCCTAGAGCTGGCCTCCCAGCCAAACTGAGCAATCGGGGGAGAAGGGCCTTGGTCAGGGAGGTGACCAAGAACCTGATGGTCATTCGGACAGAGCTCCAGAGTTGCTCTGTGGAGATGGGAGTACATTCCAGAAGAACAACTATCTCTGCAGCACGCCTTTATGGTAGAGTGGCCAGACAGAAGCCACTCCTCAGTAAAAGGAACATGACAGCCGGCTTGGTTTGCCAAAAGGCACCCAAAGGACTCTCAGGCCATGAGAAACAAGATTCTCTGGTCTGATGAAACCAATATTGAACTCTTTGGCCTGAATACCAAGCACCACATCTGGAGGAAACCTGGCACCATCCCTACAGTGAAGCGTGGTGGTGGCAGTATCATGCTGTGGGGATGTTTTTCAGCGGCAGGGACTGGGAGACTAATAAGGATCGAGGGAAAGATTAACGTAGCAAAATACAGAAATCCTTGATGAAAACCTGATTGATGAGAGAGTGCTCAGGGCCTCAGACTGGGGAGAAGGTTCACCTTCCAACAGGACAACGACCCAAAGCACACGGCCAAGAAAATGCAGGAGTGGCTTCGGGTCAAGTCTCTGTGAGGCCCAGCCAGAGCCCGGACTTGAACCCATCAAACATCTCTGGAGAGACCTGAAAATAGCTGTGCAGTGACGCTCCCCATCAAACCTGACAGAGCTTGAGAGAATCTGCAGAGAAGAATGGGAGAAACTCCCCAAATAAAGATGTGCCAAGCTTGTAGCGTCATACTCAAGACCACTCGAGGCTGTAATCGCTGCCAAAGGTGCTTCAACAAAGTACTGAGTAAATGGTCTGAAAATGTTATATTTAAGTTTTTTTGTCATTATGGGGTATTGTGTGTAGCTTGATGAGGGAAAAAGCAATTTAATCAATTTTAGAATAAGGCTGTGTCGTGCCCTGACCTTAGAGCTTTTAATGTCTCTATTTTGGTTTGGTCAGTGTGTTATTTGGGTGGGCATTCTGTTATTTTTTCTATGTTTTTGTATTTCTTTGTTTTGGCCGCGTATGGTTCTCAATCAGGGACAGCTGTCCATCGCTGTCTCTGATTGGGAACCATACTTAGGTAGCTTTTTGCCACAGGGTTTTTGTGGGTAGTTAATTTCTGTTCAGTGTTTTGCACCGTTCAGGACTGTTTCGGTTATTCTCTTTGTTATTTTTGTTATAGTGTTCAGTTTTAATAAAGAAAGCATGAGCACTTACCACGCCGCGCTTTGGTCCGATGATTCCTCTTCTTCAAACGACTAATACCGTTACAGGCTGTAACAAAACTGTGGGGTCTGAATACTTACCGAATGCACTGATAACACTCTGTGTCCATGGGATAGCCATCTTCTGCGTCATTAACTACCTTGAACTACATTGGACTATGTGCAAACTGGAAAAAGCTTATCCATTTATTGTAGTTGGGGACTTTAATAAAGGAAGTCTGAGGAAACACTACCGAAATCCGAGCAACACGTTTGTGCTACACGCACAACATGGACCCTGGATCATTGCTACTCTCCCTTCCGGGATGGCTACAAGGCCCTCCCCCGCCCTCCCTATCGGCAAATCAGATCACGTCTCTATTCTGCTCCTCCCCACCTATAGGCAGCAACTTGAACAGGAAGCTACCGTGGTAAGGACTGTTCAACGTTGGTCTGACAAATCGGAATCCATGCTTCAAGATAGTTTGTTTGACTGTGAAATGTTCTGGGTTGCCTCTGAAAATACTGTAGTATTAGTATCTACGTATACACTGACTGGGTTCATCAGGAAGTGCATGGAGGATGGTCTTCCCACTGATGATTAGAACTTATCCCAAAACTGTGGATAGAATGAAGTATTTGTGCAAAATTGAAAGCGCGAACCACCGCATTTATCTATGGCATGGTGACTTGGAACATGGACGTGTACAAACAGACCAACTACTACCTCCGTAAAGCAATCAAAGAGGTAAAATGATAGTACAGGTACAAAGTGGCGTCGCAATTCAACGGCTCAGACACGAGACAAATGTGTTAGGGACTCCAGAGAATCACAGATTATGAAGGGAAAGCCATCCAGCTCGCGAACACCGAAACCTGATTCCCGGATGAGATAAACACCTTCTTCGAAAACAACATTGAGCTGCCGATGCGGGCACCTCTGTACCCAAGAAAGTGAACGTAACTGAACTAAATGACTTTGAGAGGCTAGTTAAGGACCATATCACCGCCACCTTACCCAACACCTTAGAGTCACTATAATTCTCATATCGCCGCAACAGATCTATGGACAACACAATCACCATTGCACTGCACACTGCCCTATCCCACCTGGACAAGAGAAATACCTATGTAAGAATGTTGTTCATCAACTACAACTCAGCCTTCAACACCATAGTGCCCTCCAACCTCATCACTAAGCTCAGGGCCATGGTTCTCCCTGTGCAACTGGGTCCTGGACTTCCTGAAGGGGTCGACCCCAAGTAGTGAAGGTAGGAACCAACACCTCTGCCATGCTTATCCTCAACACGGGGTCCCCACAGGCGTGCATGCTCAGCCCCTCCTGTACTCCTTGTTCATCCATTACTGCCTGGCCACGCACGTCTCCAACTCATCAAGTTTCATGATGACACAACATTGGTAGGCCTGATTACCAACAATGATGAGACCGCCTACAGGGAGGAGGTGAGCGCCCTCAATGTCAAGAAAATGAAGGAGCTGATTGTGGATTACAGAAGAGAGTAAAAAGGGTAAAAAGCTTTAAGTTTCTCTGCGTGCTCGTCACTGAAACCTGAATAGGTACATTCACACAGACAACGTGGTGATGAAGGTGCAACAGTGTCTCTTCAACCTCAGGATGCTGAAGAAATTAAGATTTTCCCTTACAATTGTCTGCAGATGCATGATTGAGAGCATCCGGTCAGGCAGTATCACCGTCTAGAAGGGCAATTGCACTGTCCAGAGGGTGGTGTGGTCTGCCCAACGCATTGCCCCGGGGCACACTGCCTGCGTTCCAGGACGTCTACAGCACCCGGTGTCACAAGAAGGCCAGCCACCCTAGCCACGGCCTGTTCACCCCGCTACCATCTAGAAGGCGGAGACAGTACAGGTGTCACGCTCGCTATCCTCAAACTCCCTGTAATAAATCGACCAAGGCGCAGCGTGCATGTAGTTCCAATTTTTCTTATGAAAGTGAAACCGAAACAACCAAAAAGCAAACAGGTAAACATCAAAGAACGTGACGCAACCGAGGTGCACACAAACACACACAGAAAATAATTATCCACAAAACACAGGTGGGAAAAGGCTACCTAAGTATGGTTCTCAATCAGAGACAATGACAGACAGCTGTCCCTGATTGAGAACCATACTCGGCCAAAACAAAGAAATACAAAAACATAGAAAAAAGAACAGAATGCCCACCCAAATAACACCCTGACCAAACCAAAATAGAGAATAAAAAGCCTCTCTATGGCCAGGGCGTGACAGTACCCCCCCCCAAAGGTGCGGACTCCGGCTGCAAAACCTGACTCTAAAGGGGAGGGTCCGGGTGGGCCTTCTTTACGGCGGCGGCTTGGGTGCAGGACGTGGACCCCGTCTTGGCCCACTTACAGTGCCTTGCGAAAGTATTCAGCCCCCTTGAACTTTGTGACATTTCAGGCTTCAAACATAAAGATATAAAACTGTATTTTTTCGTAAAGAAGTGGGACACAATCATGAAGTGGAACGACATTTATTGGCTATTTAAATCTTTTTTAACAAATCAAAAACGGAAAAATTTGGGCGTGCAAAATTATTCAGCCCCTTCACTTTCAGTGCAGCAAACTGCAGTGAGGATTTCTGAATGATCCAATGTTGACCTAAATGACTAATGATGATAAATACAATCCACCTGTGTGTAATCAAGTCTCCGTATAAATGCACCTGCACTGTGATAGTCTCAGAGGTCCGTTAAAAGCGCAGAGAGCATCATGAAGAACAAGGAACACACCAGGCAGGTCCGAGATACTGTTGTGAAGAAGTTTAAAGCCGGATTTGGATACAAAAAGATTTCCCAAGCTTTAAACATCCCAAGGAGCACTGTGCAAGCGATAATATTGAAATGGAAGGAGTATCAGACCACTGCAAATCTACCAAGACCTGTCCGTCCCTCTAAACTTTCAGCTCATACAAGGAGAAGAGTGATCAGAGATGCAGCCAAGAGGCCCATGATCACTCTGGATGAACTGTAGAGATCTACAGCTGAGGTGGGAGACTCTGTCCATAGGACAACAATCAGTCGTATATTGCACAAATCTGGCCTTTATGGAAGAGTGGCAAGAAGAAAGCCATTTCTTAAAGATATCCATAACAAGTGTTGTTTAAAGTTTGCCACAAGCCACCTGGGAGACATACCAAACATGTGGAAGAAGGTGCTCTGGTCAGATGAAACCAAAATTGAACTCTTTGGCAACAATGCAAAACGTTATGTTTGGTGTAAAAGCAACACAGCTCATCACCCTGAACACCATCCCCACTGTCAAACATGGTGGTGGCAGCATCATGGTTTGGGCCTGCTTTTCTTCAGCAGGGACAGGGAAGATGGTTAAAATTGATGGGAAGATGGATGGAGCCAAATACAGGACCATTCTGAAAGAAAACCTGATGGAGTCTGCAAAAGACCTGAGACTGGGACGGAGATTTGTCTTCCAACAAGACAATGATCCAAAACATAAAGCAAAATCTACAATGGAATGGTTCAAAAATAAACATATCCAGGTGTTAGAATGGCCAAGTCAAAGTCCAGACCTGAATCCAATCGAGAATCTGTGGAAAGAACTAAAACTGCTGTTCACAAATGCTCTCATCCAACCTCACTGAGCTCGAGCTGTTTTGCAAGGAGGAATGGGAAACAATTTCAGTCTCTCGATGTGCAACACTGATAGAGACACCCCAAGCGACTTACAGCTGTAATCGCAGCAAAAGGTGGCGCTTCAACTTATTAACTTAAGGGGGCTGAATCATTTTGCACACCCAATTTTTCAGTTTTTGATTGGTTAAAAAAGTTTGAAATATCCAATAAATGTCGTTCCACTTCATGATTGTGTCCCACTTGTTGTTGATTCTTCACAAAAAAATAGTTTTATATCTTTATGTTTGAATCCTGAAATGTGGCAAAAGGTTGCAAAGTTCAAGGGGGCCGAATACTTTCGCAAGGCACTGTAGGTGGTGCCTCTGGAGCGGGCCCCGGACTGAAGACTCTGGCAGCTCTGGACAGACGGGCGGCTCTGGCAGCTCCGGACAGACGGGAGGCTCTGGCAGCTCCGGACAGACGGGAGGCTCTGGCAGCTCCGGACAGACGGGAGGCTCTGGCAGCTCCGGACAGACGGGAGGCTCTGGCAGCTCCGGACAGGAGGGCGGCTCTGGCAGCTCCGGACAGACGGGCGGCTCTGGCAGCTCCGGCCAGGAGGGAGACTTGGGTTCTGGGAGCAGGCACAGGACTCACCAGGCTGGGGAGACATACAGGCGTCCTCTTCCTTGGCCGAAGCACCAGAGACACAGGGCCGTGGAGGCGCACTAGCGGTCTCGACCGCATAGCTGCCCACCCGCCCCCCCCCCGTTCTGACTGGATGCCAGCTGGCGGGGCCTGACCTGTCACCTGCTCGCCCCAGTAAGCACGGGGAGTGGGCTCAGGTCTCCAACCTGACTCCGCCACACTCCCCGTGTGCTCCCCCAAGAGGGGTTGCCTCTCTGGCTTCAGTGACCGGATCTTGCCCTCTACCATTCTTTCCTCCCCGGTCCAACTCCTCCTCCAGGTTGGCGCACACTGCTTGGTCTTCTTGTGGTGGGTAATTCTGTAAAGGCCGTTGGTGGAAGAAGTGTAGCGTGGTACGTGTTCGTCATTTATTAAATAGAACTGAACACTAAATACAAAGTAACAAAAAGAACAACCGAAACAGCTCCGTCAGGTGCAAAACACAAAACAGAAAGCAACTACCCACAAAACCCATGTGGGCAAGAGCTACCTAAGTATGGTTCTCAATCAGAGACAACAACAGACAGCTGTCCTTGATTGAGAACCATACACGGACAAAAACAAAGAAATACAAAAACATTTAAAAAATAACATAGAATGCCCACCCTAGTCACACCCTGGCCTAACCAAAATAGAGAATAAAAAGCCTCTCTATGGCCAGGGAGTGACAACAGGTGCATCAAATCTGGGACTGAGAGACTGAGAAACAACTCCTACCTCTAGGCCATCAGACTGTTTAACAGTCACCAATAGCCTTAGTCACTGTTCTAGTCAACTACCACCCGGTATATACACATACAGTAGATAGTCATTGGACACTGGTCACTTTAATAATGTTTACATACTGTTTTACCCACTTTATATGTATATACTGTATTGTAGTCATGTCTCATCCTATATAACTACTGCTGTACACACTCTTTCTATTCAGATATATACACTACCATTCAAAAGTTTGAGGTCACTTAGAAATGTCCTTGTTCTTGAAATAAAAGCAACATTTTTGGTCCACTGAAATAACATCAAATTGATCAAAAATACAGTGTAGACATTGTTAATGTTGTAAATGACTATTGTAGCTGGTAGGTGATTTCTACATAGGAGTAGAGGCCCATTATCAGCAACAATCACTCCTGTGTTCCAATGGCACATTGTGTTAGCTACTCCAAGATTATAATTTTAAAAAGACTAGTTGATCATTAGAAAACCCTTTTGCAATTATGTTAGCAAAGCTGAAAACTGTTGTTCTGATTAAGAAGTGTCGTGGAAATTTCCTCTATTTACCAAATCATGGGAGCAAACCACACACACAAGTCAGAGCTAGTTATCAAAGTCCCTCTTTAATTATATGAGCTCTATCACAATCCTGTGACTCTCAGGTAATTCAGTGTCTCTCAGTGAATTCTCTGAGAGCCCCCTCCACATTGCAACAGCATTTTGACTTTCAACAGTTCAGTATCTCTAATGAAAAGTTGAGAATCCCCAACATAATGGAACATGGGTTCCTTTATAGCAAAGATCCACCCGCTCCTAGACGACATGACAAAACACAGGTCTTATGAACTTACACAAAGAAAGACTTTACTTCAGAGAGGAGTATCCCCAAAGCCAGACAGAGTTGGCTATACATTTTCGTTCAGTTTGGTCTCCTAAACAAAGCTCTTATCTCGTCCTTGGTACAAAATGGTACCAAGACATTACCCCCACCCTGTGATATATATCAAATTGTCATTCAGATAGAACCAATTCTAAATTACAACCAATCCTGGACAAACTCACAGAGACACACTGACTGGTACACAGACATTGTGGAGGAAAAGACACTTTGACCTCTCCCCTCTCTGCGGCCCATGCAACTTAGTCTTGGCATAGAACAGATAACTGCAACCTCGCCACAGTATTATACAAAAATACCATTCTGATGAGAAGTAACTTACACACATTTGATGAATATAAAACATCTTACATATGTTACCAACAAATTCTGATTCTTCCACGACAGAAGGAATAAATATTGGCCTTCTATAGACTAGTTGAGTATCTGGAGTCCCTGCCGCTGACATCGCTCGTTCTGATATTTCTTCATTTCTTAATTTTTTTGAATAATGTGTTGTTGATTTATTTTTTTCATTGTCATTGCTAGGTATTACTGCACTGTTGGAGCTATAAACACAAGCATTTACCTGCACCTGTTATAATGTCTGCAAATCTGTCTACGCGAGCAATAATCTTTGATTCGATTTTTTATTTGATTTGTCAAAATACATTTTGAGACCAAATTGACCAAGATTGATCAAATCCTGCAACCATGGGAAAATAACCATTCTTTATCCATTGTTACAGTTTTCATTGTGATGCCTATTTGAGTATGTTTTTAATGCATTTTAAATAACATTGTATTCAATTCCTCTTTGCCCACTAGGCAAGGCCAAGACCAAAGAACAGCGCCAGTCCATCATCAACCCGGACTGGAACTTTGAGCGCATGGGCATTGGTGGTCTGGACAAAGAGTTCTCTGACATCTTCCGCCGAGCCTTCGCCTCTCGTGTCTTCCCTCCTGACATCGTGGAACAGATGGGTAAAGCTCCCCACTCCATAGTCTTAGTTAGATCATGCAGTACTACCTACAGTGCGGGCACAAAAAAGTAAGGTCGAGCCGCGGAATTGGCAGAACAAATGTATGTGCAACATGGCGTCTCTCAGTGCCAACTGGTGATAATTTGTCACAAACTAAATTGTCTGTGTACACAACTGGAGTATGCTGTGCTTTCAAAAATTCAGAGATTGTCTATCGACCAACGTTTCTCAGTCATTGTTCCAATGCGCCCCAGGTTGTAAGCACGTGAAGGGAATCCTTCTCTTCGGGCCTCCTGGTTGTGGTAAGACTCTGATGGCCAGGCAGATTGGCAAGATGCTCAACTCCCGCGAACCCAAGATCGTCAACGGCCCTGAGATCCTCAACAAGTTTGTGGGAGAGTCTGAGGCCAACATCCGCAAGCTCTTCGCAGATGCAGAAGAGGAGCAGAAGAGGGTGAGTGGCCAGCCGCCATCTTTTTTTGATGACCACAAGTTATTAATCAAACTAAAATATCCATCCACGGCCTCCTGAGTGGTGCAGCGTTCTAAGGCACTGCATTGCAGTGTTTGAGGTGTCACTACAGCCCGGGGTTCGATAGCCGGCTATGGCCCGGGAGACCCATGAGGGCGACACACAATTGACCCAGTGTCGTCTGGGTTATGGGAGGGTTTGGCCGGCCAGGATGGCCTTGTCCCATCGCGCTCTAGCGAATCCTTGTCCATCCACAATGAGAAAATCACAAACAAATGTTATACGTCCATGCATGACTGACTGTCTCTTTCTCTTTCTCGTCATCCACTCTGCCTACTCTCCCCTCTCTTCTGTCATCCTAGCTGGGTGCTAACAGTGGTCTGCACATAATCATCTTTGATGAGCTGGATGCCATCTGTAAGCAGAGAGGTACTGGGCAGGGCAGTACAGGAGTCCACGACACGGTGGTCAACCAGCTGCTGTCCAAGATAGACGGAGTAGAGCAGCTCAACAACATCCTGGTCATAGGTAGGTGTCACGTTCACTGTCTTCAAACTCCCTGTCATAGATGAGCCAAGGCGCAGCATGCATGTAATTCCACATCTTTTAATAAAGTGAAACTTCCACAAAAAAAAACAGGTAAACAGAAACCGACTGTGACGCAACCGTGGCGCACAGAGAAAATAAATAATTAACCACAATATTAGGTGGGGAAAAAGGCTGCCTAAGTATGACCACACTCGGCCGAAAACATAGAATGCCCACCCAAATCACACCGGGTGTGACAGTAGGTAGTAGTACACTCTTCTGTAACATACTGGTCATAGATAGTTAGTGGTACGCTGTCCTATAAATCAAATCAAATTTTATTCGTCACATGCGCCAAATAAAACAGATGTCGACCTTACAGTGAAATGCTTACTTACGAGCCCCTAACCAACAATGCAGTTAAAAAAAATATGAACAAGAAATAAAAGTAACAAGTAATTAAAGAGCAGCAGTAAAATAACAATAGCAAGACTATATACAGGGGGATACCGGTACAATGTGCGGGGGCACCGGTTAGTTGAGGTAAAATGTACAGTACATGTAGGTAGAGTTATTAAAGTGACTATGCATAGATAATAACAGAGAGTAGCAGCAGAATAAAAGGAGGGGTCAATGCAAAAGGGTGGCCTTTTGATTAGATGTCCAGGAGTCTTATGGCTTGGGGGTAGAAGCTGTTAAGAAGCCTCTTGGATTTAGACTTGGTGCTTCGGTACCACTTGCCATGTGGTAGCAGAGAGAACAGTCTTTGACTAGGGTGGCTGGAGTCTTTGAGACACCACCTGGTATAGAGGTCCTGGATGGCAGAAAGCTTGGCCCCAGTGATGTACTGGGCCGTACGCACTACCCTCTGTCGTGCCTTGTTGTTGCAGGCCGAGCAGTTGCCATACCAGATAGTGATGCAACCAGTCAGCATGCTCTCGATGGTTCAGCTGTAGAACCTATTGAGGATCTGAGGACCCATGCCAAATCTTTTCAGTCTCCTGAGGGGAATAGATTTTGTCGTGCCCTCTTCACAACTGTCTTGGTGTGCTTGGTGATGTGGACACCAAGGAACATGAAGTTCTCAACCTGCTCCACTACAGCCCCGTCGATGAGAATGGGGGCGTGCTCTGTCCTCTTTTTCCTGTAGTCCTCAATCATCTCCTTAGTCTTGATCACGTTGAGGGAGAGGTTGTTGTCTTGGCACCACATGGCCAGGTCTCTGACCTCCTCCATATAGGCTGTCTCGTCGTTGTCGGTGATGAGGCCTACCACTGATGTGTCATCAGCAAACTTAATGATGGTGTTGGAGTCGTGCCTGGCCGTGCAGTCATGAGTGAACAGGGAGTACAGGAGGGGACTGAGCAAGCACCCCCGAGGGGCCCCTGTGTTGAGGATCAGTGTGGGGCCGATGTGTTGTTACCTACACTTACCATCAGGGTCCTTAGCTTATCGATGAGCTTTGAGGGCACTATGGTGTATAACATACTGGTCACAGGTACTGTAGGTAGTGTTACGCTGTCCTATAATAGAATACCTGTTATAGTTGTTGAACTTTGCTGAACAGGTGTCAGTTTTTATAGATGTAATTTGAGGTATAGATACCAATCTTACATTAAGCCTCACATAGCACCAGAGATGAATACATGACTCTGGTTTAACTAGTAACTCAATCTTTATATTGATTTCCACCTTACAATATTTCTTTTTCCCACAGGGATGACCAACAGGCCTGACCTGATAGATGATGCTTTGATGAGGCCTGGCAGGTTTGAGGTCAAGATGGAGATCGGTAATTATTTTAATTGAACCTTTATTCAACTAGGCAAGTCAGTTAAGAACAGATTCTTATTTACAATGATGGCCTACCCCGGCCAAACCCAGACGACGCTGGGCCAATTGTGCGCCAACCTACGGGACTCCCAATCACAGACGGATGTGATGCAGCCAGGTATCAAACCAGGTACTGCAGTGATGCCTCTTGCACTGAGATGCAGTGTCTTAGACCACTCCGCCACTCGGGAGCATCTCTCTGTGCCTTCTCCTTTATTTCCTGGGTTGTTCCTTTTCGTTTGTTCCACCACCCTTTTTTGTATTATTGTAGTGACCTCTCTACCTCCCTGAATGCATCTTTAACACTTTCATTCTTCCTTCCCTCCCTCTCAGGTCTTCCGGATGAGAAGGGGCGTGTTCAGATTCTCAACATTCACACTAATAAGATGCGTGACTTTGGCCTGCTGGCTCCTGATGTGGACGTGAAGGAGCTGGCTGCCGGGACCAAGAACTACAGTGGTGCTGAACTGGAGGGACTGGTCAGAGCTGCCCAATCAACAGCCATGAACCGCCACATTAAGGTTAGAGTCCAACCAATCAACAAACCTGAACATCCATGATACGCTTAGACCAGTGGTTCCCAAACTTTTTATAGTCCCGTACCCCTTCAAACATTCAACCTCCAGCTGTGTACCCCCTCTAGCACCAGGGTCAGCGCACTGTCAAATGTTGTTTTTTGCCGTCATTCTAAGCCTGCTACACACATACTACACATTTATTAAACATAAGAATGATTGTGAGTTTTTGTCACAACCCGGCTCATGGGAAGTGACAAAGAGCTCTTATAGGACCAGGGCACAATTAATAATAATCAATAATTTTTATCTTTTATTTAACCATCTTAAATCTTATTTGTTCATCGAAAATTGGGAATAACCACAGGTTAATGAGAAGGGTGTGCTTGAAAGGATGCACATAACTGCAATGTTGGGTTGTATTGGAAACACTCAGTCGTAATTAATTTTCCACACACAGTCTGTTCCTGTATTTAGTGTTCATGCTAGTGAGGCCTGAGAATCTACTCTCACATAGGTACGTGGTTGCAAATGGCATCAGTGTCTTAACAGGGTACGATTTTCCCAGGCATGAAACTCTAAGCACAGCCCAATCCAGAAACCTGGCAGTGGCTTCTGATTAAATTACATTTTCACAGAACCGCTTGTTGCAATTTCGATGAGGCTCTCTTGTTCAGATATCGGTTAGTGGACTGGAGGCAGGGCATGAAAGGGATAGTGAATCCAGTTGTTTGTGTCATCCGTTTCGGGAAAGTACCTGCGTAATTGCATACCCAACTCACTCAGGTGCTTCGCTATATCACATTTGACATTGTCCATAAGCTTTGCACACAAAAAATCGTACAATGATGGAAAGACCTGTGTGTTGTCCTTGTTAATGCAGACAGAGAAGAGCTCTAACGTCTTAATCACAGCCTCAATTTTGTCCAAACACATTGAATATAGTTGCAGAAAGTCCCTGTAATCCTAGATTCAGATCATTCAGGAGAGAAAAAACATCACTCAGATAGGCCAGTCGTGTGAGAATCTTGTCATCGTGCAAGCGGTCAGAAAAGTGAAAATTATGGTCAGCAAGGAAAACTTTAAGCTTGTCTCTCAATGAAAAATACACAAGAGTTCAGGGGCCTTGCTTTAATAAAGTTAACCATTTTCACTGTAGTGTCCAAAACATTTTTCAAGCTATCAGGCATTCCCTTGGCAGCAAGAGCCTCTCGGTGTATGCTGCAGTGTACCCAATTGGCATTGGAAGCAACTGCTTGCACACTCGTTACCACTCCACTATGTCTCCCATATACCAGGAGCTGTGGCAGGCGTGCCAAGTCTGTTGACTCATCCAGATGTAACGCATAGAATTCACTGGCTTGTATGCGAAGCAGTAATTGTTTCAAAACATCTCCTGCCATGTCACTGATGCGTTGTGAAACAGTGTTGTTTGATGAAGGCATTGTCTGTATTGCTTTTTGGCCTTTTCCCCAGCGATGTCCTAGTCATATCCGCAGCAGCAGGAAGAATGAAGTAGCATGTGGTTTGCCTGTCCTAGCCACTCGGTAGCTCACCATATAAGACACTTCTTGCCCCTTCTTATTGATGGTATCTGTTGCTATTATACATGTCTTACTACTAGAAAGTCATCTTAATTCTCGCTCAAGAACCTCCTGTGGCTTATTATTCAAAATGGCATGTTTTGTTTCTAAATGTCTGCACAAGAGTGAAGGTTTCATCGAGTTGCGAGATAGTACTTTTGCACATATAACACACTGTGGGTGAGGAAAGGCACTACTCCCAATATAAGTGAACCCCAAATCAATGTAGTTCATATTTGCACCTCTTCGATTGTCCAACGTCCCTGTCTGTTGTTTGGTGCTTTCCCGGGTAAGGGGTCAGTAACTCTTCGGCTGTATAAGATTCACAACTGTCAGTTTCCATGCAAGCTGGGCTAACAACAAATGTAGAATTTCTGATGCCACTATTGTATGTGCTCGTGGAAGCAGAACAACTTGTGTTGTCGACAGGTGCAAGTATAGTACTGTTGGTAGTAGCAGTAATACCAGTAGCGCTGGTATGTGTCTCTATGGACCCGGGCCTTACATTTTTTTAACCATTTATCAATTTTCGACCAAACGGAATGAACAACAAAGCGTTTGACTACAGTGTGGAATTCCCGCGAGAGAGTAATGGTTAAAGTGATTGGATGTTAATTATTTGATAAGGCTACATTTACATTTACATTTAAGTCATTTAGCAGACGCTCTTATCCAGAGCGACTTACAAATTGGTGCATTCACCTTATGACATCCAGTGGAACAGTCACTTTACAATAGTGCATCTAAATCTTAAGGGGGGGGTGAGAGGGATTACTTATCCTATCCTAGGTATTCCTTAAAGAGGTGGGGTTTCAGGTGTCTCCGGAAGGTGGTGATTGACTCCGCTGTCCTGGCGTCGTGAGGGAGTTTGTTCCACCATTGGGGGGCCAGAGCAGCGAACAGTTTTGACTGGGCTGAGCGGGAGCTGTACTTCCTCAGTGGTAGGGAGGCGAGCAGGCCAGAGGTGGATGAACGCAGTGCCCTTGTTTGGGTGTAGGGCCTGATCAGAGCCTGGAGGTACTGAGGTGCCGTTCCCCTCACAGCTCCGTAGGCAAGCACCATGGTCTTGTAGCGGATGCGAGCTTCAACTGGAAGCCAGTGGAGAGAGCGGAGGAGCGGGGTGACGTGAGAGAACTTGGGAAGGTTGAACACCAGACGGGCTGCGGCGTTCTGGATGAGTTGTAGGGGTTTAATGGCACAGGCAGGGAGCCCAGCCAACAGCGAGTTGCAGTAATCCAGACGGGAGATGACAAGTGCCTGGATTAGGACTTGCGCCGCTTCCTGTGTGAGGCAGGGTCGTACTCTGCGGATGTTGTAGAGCATGAACCTACAGGAACGGCTACCTGTATTTTATATTGTGTTGTTATTTCGCTGGACACTAGATGCTTCTACACCTGCATTGCTTGCTGTTTGGGGTTTTAGGCTGGGTTTCTGTACAGCACTTTGAGATATCAGCTGATGTACGAAGGGCTATATAAATAAATTTGATTTGATTTGTTTAATTTTATTTTTGGCAGTGAAACGAGGCTACTCAGTCGAGGAAAAAAACTCAACCAAATGTATAGCCCTGTTGGAAAATATAAATAGATATATGTGTATGTGTATATATATGTGTATGTATATGTAAATAAATATTTAATTCTTTTTTTATTTAAAAAAAAAGTGAATTAAATGTTTATTTGGTGAACCCCGATGTCATTGCGCGTACCCCAGTCTGGGAATACCTGGCTTAGACTATCCAATTGACAGCTTTGAACACACATGACATGATTAGACTCCACCCCTTAGCAATGTGCTTTTAGGGGCTTTTATTCATCTCTGCCATAACTCTGTCCTTTGTTAAGTCTACTGTATATCACAGTCTGATCAGACTGATATTTATTTCTGTGGTTCCAGGCCACAGCCACAGTGGAGGTGGACACAGAGAGAGCCGAGAAGCTGCAGGTCACCAGAAGCGACTTCATGGGCTCCCTGAACAATGACATTAAACCAGTAAGTATCTCTCTACTATGTGTGTATTTACGTAGGACAGTAGACAAAGTGAATAGGGTGTCATTTGAGATTGACTATCATTCCAATCCTAAAAAGTTCTGCCCACTCCCCCTCCTCTTTATCCTCATCCTCCCCCTCTTCCTCCCCCAGGCATTTGGTTCCAACCAGGAGGATTACGCCAGCTACATCATGAATGGCATCATCAAGTGGGGCGACCCTGTGACCCGTGTGCTGGATGACGGGGAGCTGCTCGTGCAGCAGACCAAGAACAGCGACCGCACACCACTGGTGGCTGTGCTACTGGAGGGTAGGCCTGACCACACACACATACACACACGTGTGAGCGAACACACATATACACATGCAAGTAGGCACATGCAGGTGGAGCTCACACACTTAAGCACACACACAGTTGAAAAACAGCCCCCCCTTCTCTCTCTAACCGTCTTTATTTGTCCATCTGTCCTCTTAGGACCCCCTCACAGTGGAAAGACGGCCCTGGCTGCCCAAATCTCGGAGAGCTCAGAGTTCCCCTTCATCAAGATCTGTTCACCAGACAAGATGATCGGTTTCTCCGAAAACTCCAAGTGCCTGGCTATCAAGAAGGTGGATGTGCACCATGAAAGAAAGATTGATACCTGCATACTGTTGAATGCTCCTGCAGTTTTATTAAGTGTTTTGACCCTAATGTCTTTGTAAGGCTGGCACCATGCTTATAGAAAGAGACAGCCACTGTGTCAGAATCTGGTCGAATGGTAGACTAGTTGTGGCACTGCTGACTTTGGACCATGCATTGCCCCATAGAGTTGGTGGTTCGATCCCTGGGTCCCCCTCTCTCTTTACTAGCTACTTCTCTCCAGTTTATCAGTCTCCCACTTTTCCTATCTGATGTATCGATAACAACTAAGAGATTATTGCCAATACATACTGTATTTTATTATTATACAGTCTTTTTGTGTTATTTAACTCTGTATCCACCGCCTTCCTTCCCTCAGATCTTCGAGGATGCCTACAAGTCTCAGCTGAGCTGTGTGGTGGTGGATGACATTGAGCGTCTCCTAGGTGATTCTCTACCTCCTCATTCCTCTGAAACCTCATTCTCCTTTCTAGTGGACCTTCTAATTCCATCTCTAGTGGAGCAACAAACTTGTATCTCTTCTAAACTTTTTTTTTTTTTGTAACAGTATTTTTATTGAAATTTCACAATTTTCACCCATATTAAGAGATACAGAGACAAAGCACACAGAACAAAAAGAAAAACAGCCCCCACTTACCCATATTTACGTGCATATATATACACATACATACATACATACACATACATACACACATATACATATACCCATGCATATACACACACCTATGCATACATACACGCACGCACGCACCCACCTATACACACCCATACCTACGTACACCATTTCTCTTCCCGCTCTGTGCCTCTCTCACCCCATCACCATCATTGCGTCTCTCAATACATACATTTTAAACAAACTTACAAACAGAAATTAAACAAAAAAGCTCAGTTTAAACCAAGAGGTTAGGTTCCACACATGGAACGTACAGTGTAGTTCTGAAATACATAGATCCCCGCCATTCTAAGAGAATCCTTGCAGCATAATAGTTGATACCTCAGGTTCTAGATAATTTAGATAAGGTTCCCATACTTTGTAGAACTGGTCTGTTTTAGAATGCAATGTACATGTCAGATATTCCAGAGGCACCCATTCAAATAGTATCTTATGCCAGTCTTTAATAGAAGGAACCTTATCACTAATCCACTGTAAAAGGATGTTTTTCCTCGCTGCGAAGGTAAGGATGTTGTAAAGCCTCCTTTTACAGACAGAAGTAACATGCCTACTAGGGAGACCTAACAGTAAAGAAACTGGGTCCAATTCTAGATCAACCCCTAGGATCTTTTCAATTTCTTGCAGGACACCAGACCAGTATCTTTGTATTTTGGTACATGACCATAAACAATGTGTTAGGGTGCCTGTATCAGTTTTGCATTTAAGACACTGAGGGGAAGAGGAAGTGGGGCTAAAAGCATGTCTGCGATTTGGGGATATATGCAATCTGTGTATTATTCTTAATTGGATTGCTCTAGTACGGTTACATATAGATATTGTTTTTGCATATCTCCAAATGTCCTCCCACATCTCTTCATCAATAGTAACAGACAATTCTTTCTCCCACACTTGTTTCACCCTCTGTGTGTTGACAGCAGAAAAGGACCTTAAAGTATCATAAAACAGACTTACAGACATCTTCCTTTGTGGGAAAAAAGCATTCTTTCAATGACAGACACATCAGGGTTACCAATTAAGGTGGTGCTCTCCAGAATATAATGTCTTACTTGTAGGAAGCGGAAAAAGTCCTGCTTTGGGAGTCGATATTTCTCGACCATCTGCTCAAATGACAACAAAATCTTATCAGCAAATAAGTCGTTTAGCCTGCGTATGCCCTTATTAAGCCATAAGTTAAAGCCAGCATCCAGCAATCCTGGGCTGAAATCTGGGTTGTTAAGAATTGGGGTAAGAGCAGAGGTTAGTTTGGACCTTCCCAGGAAGCGTTGAACTGACCTCCATACTTTGAGTGTGTTAAGTGTAACTGGATTATTGCAGTGTTCTTCTACAGACTTGAAACTTCTGAAAAATAAAAGATCCTGTAAGGGGTATTTTGAAAGAGAAGTCTCAATGTCTAACCAAATAGAGGAGTCATCATTTGTGATCCAGTCAGAAATATAACAAAGGTGGGCACACCATTGATAGAACTTGATATTGGGCAGGTCCAAGCCGCCCATAGAACTTGGCAGCTGCAATATTGCCATCTTAAGTATTGGCTTGCGCTTACTCCATATAAAGGAACTTAGCCATCCATTTACATCCTTTATTACCTTATTGGAGAGTAATACTGGGATCATTTGGATTGGGTAAAGTAGTCTAAGTAAAACTTTCATTTTCAAGAGGGATATTCTACCCAACCAAGAAATGGGGAGGGAGTTCCAGCGCTCCAGATCCTGTCTTATGGTATCAAACAAAGGAACAAAATTGGCTTTGTACATTGGCTGGAATTTAGGAGTTACAAATATACCCAGATACATGAAACCTGAGGGAGACCATTTAAAAGGGAAGGGGGGAGAAGTATTAGGTACAGAATGCAGGCTACCAAGTGGCATAGCCTCTGACTTAGTAAGGTTAATCTTGTAGCCTGAGAATCCGCTGAATAATTCAATAATATTAATAAGAGGTGTAATTGAAGTCTCGGGACTAGAGATGAATATCAGGGCATCATCAGCATACAAGCTTATTTTATGGTGAACATCACCAATGAGCAGCCCCTGTATAGCAGGCGTTACCCTGATGGCCTCGGCCAGTGGTTCCATAACGAGTGCAAAGAGGAGGGGGGATAAAGGACAGCCCTGTCTGGTACCTCTGTGTATAGGGAAGCTATTTGACCGTAGTCCATTAGTAAGGACAGCAGCCTGAGGATCATCATATAAAACTTTCACCCATTTTATAAAGTTGTCCCCCAGACCAAATTTATTTAGAGCAAATAATAGGTAAGACCACTCCACACGATCAAATGCCTTCTCAGCATCTAGGGAGAGCACAAGACCATCCACAGCACTTTGTTGGTAGGCTTGAATTACATTAAGAAGCCGCCTGACGTTGTTGCATGACTTACGGCCCCTAATGAAGCCAGTTTGGTTTCCTTTCACAATTAGTGGCAATGAGTCCTCTAATCTTGTGGCTAGAATTTTAGAAAGCAATTTTCTATCCACATTCAGAAGGGAAATTGGTCTGTACGAGGAACAAGACTCTGGACATTTTCCCTTTTTGAGAATAAGTGAAATGTTGGCTTCTCTCAGCGTTTGAGGGAGTTGGTCATTTGAAAATGAGTGGTTAAACATATCACGCAATGGCTCAAGGATCAGGCCATGGAACTCTTTATAGAACTCACTACAAAACCCATCTGGTCCTGGGGCCTTACCATTTTGCAGATTCTTAATTGCGAACATTATCTCTTCCTTGGTAATAGGGGCATTGAGAAGGGACCTCTGTTCTTCAGAGATAGTAGGGAGCTCAATCTTACCAAAGAAGTTCTCCATTAATTTGGGTGCATCCTTTGGCAGTTCTGAGGCATAAAGGTTTGTATAAAATTTCTTAAATGAGTCACTTATCAATTTATTTTCATATAAATGATTACAATCAGAATCAGTAATAGTAGCAATTGACTGAGAGTCAGCCCTCTTTTTAGCTAGGTATGCCAAGTACTTTCCTGGCTTATCGCCATGTTCATATAGCTTTTGCCTGACAAATCTCATTTTCTTTTCAGCGTCCTGTGTTAGGAGAGAGTCTAACGTTGATCTAATGACTGATATTTCCTTTAATAGGGCAGGAGTGGGCATTTTAATGTAGTCCTTCTCTTTAGTTCCTAATTCACCCTCTAACATTTTTTGCTTTTCCCGCTTTTTCCGTCTCTTAGTAGCTGTGTATGACATAATCAGACCCATGGCATACGCTTTACAGGTCTCCCAAAGGAGCGAGGGGTTATCTGTTGATTGAGAGTTAATAGAGAAAAATGCTTTAAACTCTGTTATAAAATATGATGTGAATGTATGGTCTTTAAGAATGGTTGTGTTCAACCTCCAATGTCTTGACCGATTGAATGCCCCGTTGAGTTTTATGTCCAGGATCACCTCAGCATGATCAGACATGACTATGCTTCCTATCCTAGCAGATAAAACAGACTGCAAAGACGTCCTGGGCATAAAAAAATAGTCTATTCTAGTCTGACATCCATGAGGTGCAGAGAAAAAAGTGAACTCTCTGTTGGAGGGATGGAAAGCTCTCCAGACATCCGCATACCCCAGATCATCACAAATAACTTTAAGTGACTTAGCTTGAGGAGAGAGTGAAGCTATACCGCTGGGAGACTTATCAATAAGGGGGTTCAACAAGCAGTTAAAATCTCCTCCAACCACTGCAGTGTCTGAGTTTAATTCTGAAAAGTCTAGAAATGCTTTAGTGAGGAAATCAGGGGGGTGAGCAGGGGGGAAGTAAATATTCATTATGGAAATGTTCTGCCCTTGTAAAGTACCATTAATTATAACAAAGCGACCAAATGTATCTTTCACACAATTCAAGACCTTAAGTGGTAAGTTCTTTTTCACCAGAATTGCTACCCCTCTACTTCTGGATGTAAATGATGAGAAAAACACTTGACCAAACCCTCCTTGTTGTAATTTCAAGTGCTCCTTATCATCCAAATGGGTTTCTTGTAACAGGGCAATATCAATATTTTCTTTTTTCAAAAAAGACAATACTTTCTTCCTCTTAATGGGGTTATGGCTCCCTCTAATGTTCCACGTGCATACACGCAGTCTGTTATCTGCCATTGCATCTTGACCATTCAATATTCAGACTGGATCCTACTGTAAAAGTGGGGTGGTACCTTTTTCCATGTGTTGAACTCTCCTCCATCTCACTGAGCATAAACAAAAAATATGAACCCTGAACTCGAACTATACTGAACCCAAAAATTAAACATGTAAAAATCCAAAAGGGGGTTTTCCCACTAGCTAACATACAGGGGATTTCAACTCTCCAATGTAGACTCTTAAGTCCGCATTGCCGCTCAATAGCCTCATCCTTTATATATATGGAAAATAAAATCAATAGAAGAAGATTGAGGCTATTCCACCTAAAACCAAGCCTGGGCACCAATATGGATTCACACATATCTCAGTCTGAGCTATAGCGGCTATTACTTTAGCAAGAAAAATAATAAAGATAAGAATATTACTGAGCTGGAGTACGTGAGGACTCACACCACTGTTTCATGATCAGATTCAACCAAAAATAAGCAGCAAAGTTATTCAATGCTGTGGAGGTGCAGCTTAGAGTTATTTACCCGAGAGAGTCAATAAACGCAGCAGCCTCTTCAGGTGTGTAGAGCTTTTTAGGTGATCCGTTGACCATAATCTTCAATGTGGCCGGGTACAACAGTGCGTAGTCCATCTTCATTCTCCTGAGTCGAGCCTTCGCCTCATCAAACGCTTTGCGTCTTCGTACAACCGCTGTGGAGTAATCATTGAAGAATGAGACCTTTGGACTTTTATGTTGACTACCAACAGAACCGATGTTTCTAGCCACATCCATGACGCGCTGCTTGTCGGTGAAGTTGTGGAACTTTATAACCACCGGCTGTGGGCGCTGATTGGGGCCCGGTATCGGTGCTTGAGAGCGATGGGCTCTGTCCAGCTTCACACGACCAGCCTTAGTGTCCATTTGTAGGTAGCCAGGGATCCATTCCTCAAAGAATTTTACTGAACGTGTCCCTTCAGAATTTTCCGGGAGTCCCACAACACAAATATTGCATCTGCGTCCTCGATTATCCAAGTCGTCAATGTGCTCCGCCATTTCACGCACCTGTTTCTCAAGTGCTTTTATCTTAGCGTCCATAGATGTAGTTGAAGTTTCCACTGCAGCAATTCTTCCTTCCGCCTCAACAACACGTTTCACAACGCTCTGTATTTCAGCTGAATGGCTTGCTATTGCTTCCAAGACCGTTCTTATCTTAGCATCGATCACTTTAGTAATGTTATCAGTCATCTTTTGAATTATCAGGTCCATTGTGCCTGGGTCCGCAATGGTGTTAGCTTCGCTAACGTTAGCTAGCTCCTCGTGCACATCCACAGGGGTGGTGGTTTAGGTCAACTTCTTAGTAGTTCTATTGGGCATGTTGTCAGAGATTTTTGCGAAATAGTCGTCAAGACTCATTATATGGTAACTTATTTAGCCAATTCTACCACTTTTTCAAGCTAGGAGATTAATGTAAGAATATAAATTTACGAATGCCACGAGAGCTCGCTGAAACACCGTGTTCTCTCTACGGCGCCATTTTGTTCCCCCCTTCTAAACTTTCTAATGATGCTGCAGATAAACAAAACACTGCATCTAAAGCCAAGACCCAGTCTTCAATCCTGAAAGAATCAGCAGCAACACTAGTGGGTCCTGTCTGAAGTACTGTTCTGATTTCTTTGTGCTCCACTCCTTTAGACTACGTTCCCATTGGACCTCGCTTCTCCAACATGGTTCTCCAGGCCCTGCTGGTGCTGCTGAAGAAGACTCCTCCTAAAGTGAGTGTTCACTGTTCAGTTCAACACTGGTATGGTTGCATTACTTAATGCAGGTGTTGAGTTATATTAATGTGTTTATTTACACCAGTCTGTGTGTCTATGCGTATAAGTGTGTGCATGTGCATGTACGTGTGTGTAACTCTGTCTGTGCTTTACTCTGCCTACAGGGCCGTAAGTTGTTGATCATTGGAACCACCAGCCGTAAGGAGGTGCTGCAGGAGATGGAGATGCTGGACGCCTTCAGTACCACTATCCACGTCCCCAACATCTCTACTGGAGAACACCTGGTGGAAGCCCTCGAGGTATGTACACACACTCACACACAAACAAACAAGTGAACACACACACACACTCACAGACACACACACATACACACAATATAAATATTGATTAAGTATTTTAGTAGCTAATGCTACCGTCTTGCCTGTGTGCCATTTGTTTACTCATTGTCATTGTATCCTTTGTAGCTACTGGGAAGCTTCACGGACGCAGAGCGGGTCACCATCGGCCAGCACGTCAAGGGAAAGAGGGTCTGGATTGGCATCAAGAAGCTCCTGATGCTAATCGAAATGTCTCTGCAGGTCAGTGGCAATCAGCACTCCTCCTCCTCATCATCGTTCAGCTGCAGAACAGTCGACCACAAGCGTCATCCAGTAGCTATGGTCGCTAGAAAGGTCTCTTGCCTCAAGAAGTGGTGCAAACGGTTTTATACGGTAGAGCCTGCATAATGCCACATATTTGCACTGTCAATGTGTGTCTTCTTCTTTTTCTTCTTCTGTAAACCACTGGTGTTCATCTTTGGTTTCCTGCTTCCTTCCTCCAGATGGATGTGGAGTACAGAGTCACTAAGTTCCTGCAGCTTCTTAGAGACGAGGGGGCGTAAGTACTCCCCAACCCCTCCCCCTTACCCACCCACGCAATCATCCTTCACCCTGCCTGCATGTGACTCAATCACAGCCACCCAATCACTTCCTTGCTTTGACTTTATAACCCTGCCTTCCACTTCTGCATATCCATTACTCCATTTCTATCTCTGTGAATTTTACAACAAGGATACACAATAACAGGCACATATCTAAGGCTAAAGTTTAAAAAACACAATTTACTATATTACTAGTAGTATAATTAGTACAGTAGTAGTACTAGGACATCAGTATTACTTATTTGACTGACACAAATGGGATCCTATGAACATGAAAAACTGTATCATGCTTGTTCATGTTCTTGAAGAGGGCTATGAATAAAGTTGTCATACTATCACTTTACTTGCCCACTGGTTGCCAATGCAAGGTATCAGTCGTTGACCGGCGTGATCTCATTTTGTCATCACCAGGTTGGATGACGCCAAGCACATCCGAATTTAAGCTGTCGCTGAGGGTAAGGCTATCAGTAGAAGCTACGAGGCTAGCTATGAGGCTAGCTACCCAGACATTTAACTAGCTTCCCTAGCTACCTCTAGCTTTAGGGAATAGCTTCCCTCATTCAGCTTTATTACAAGGATACCAATGTTTTAGAACTCTAGAAGGCCCTGCTGGCACTTCTGAGATCATTCCTGTATCTATTTACATACCCATTTACGAGGAATACCCTCGGACAAATTTGTGCTATGAGCAACCAAATTCTACATGTCAATGATCACATTATCAAACAATTGACATATCAAGCATATACAGTTGCGGTCAAATATATCAGCTTATGGAAACTGATTTAACACTTGTCATTAAAGAAGCTATTGTTTAGGTAAACTGACATCAGCTGTGAAGACATTTTATAACATGTTTTATGTCATTATAATGAATGAGTTATGAGGTTGTTTCTGAAGATTTATATGCATGACATACCTGCCACTCCTATGCCTCAATCATGTCGATGTAATAAAAACATTACATAAGACAACCTTATGATCATTCTCTCCCTATGTCATGACCTGCCATGACATATTGTCCAGATTTAGTGGCTGATATGACCCGGCTGTGATAGTCTCTGACAATGGACACCACTTATTCCATATCAGGGGTGCATAGCCTCAGTCCTCAAGCCCTTTGAACTACAGACCGACTTCTCCCTGGGAATCTGTGACATCAAGTACCAGGGAAAAACAAAAGCAGCAAGACTGCAGAACCCTAGGGCCTGAGTTGTGCTCCCCTGTCCTAGATTGCTGTTGTTGTGTTTTTACAAATTGTTCTGAATAATTTTTGCAAGATTAAATGAAAGCTAGCCGACAAGATGAAGTCTTTGCTTTCCTTTTGAAAAGACATTCTACGCAATTACTGTATATTAGAAAGGTAATTAAAGTGCTAAAATGACTGTTAAAAGATATAGTTCATCATTATGGTTCTCTTCTTGTTTTATAGCATATCCTGTTCAACATTACTTTCTGTCTTTTTTGTTGTTGTGTGAGTACATGCTGTAGTACAGAAGGATGTGGTTTATGATACGTCAGGTGTTTAAGGTTGGGGACACTGGTAAATCATTGTCACCTAAAGGAGTCTAAATCAGTCTTATTCTCATCTTTCCACACGTCTGTCTCTCCAGAGAACACACCGACCGCAATGACCGCAGCTACAAGTTCGACTAGAGCTGGAGGAGCGTCTGACCAAGAGGCAAAAGGAGGAGAGAAGGACGTCCTCTGTTCGTCATCCATTCTCATCCAACCAATCCGAGAGGGAGAAGAAGTCGTCCCCTCTCACCCACGCATGTTTCAACGGCAACTGTCGTCATCATCCATCCACCTGACACTATCGACATATCACATTACAGAAACCTATTGAAAATAGCACTGTTCCAATATGTTATCTGTATGAAACGCAATATGGATTGCAAAGTGCTGTCTTGTGTATTGTGCGTATATTTAGCCATGTATGTTTTAGCATTCTGTATTTACAGTACTGTGTATCTGTCTTGCTATCTATACTTATTGAGACCAGTAGATATATCAGTCTTGAAAACATGATATGTATTATATATACACATAGATTCATATGAAGCGCAAGTCATCAAAATATTTTGAATATTCAGATGATAACATACAGTATACAGTGTAGTGGAAGTGAGAAGTGTCGTTTCGGGTGTAACTGTATTTCTGTATTTCCCTCCACCATTATATTATTTATTTTCTGTACATAGTATATATTAAATACAGTATATCATGAATTATTTCAAATCATTCTATTGACTTTAATTGAGTAATATATATCAGTATCGTTGTTCATCTCAAAACAAACTTGAAGATTGTGGATGAATAAGATGAATAAGCATTGCTTCTGTGTGTGCCTGTAAGAGTGAGTGTGTTTGTGTCTGTGCGTAAGTACAGTATATGTGTGTAATTTAATCCAAATTTGACCAGTCTTTTGTTGTGATGCATTTGTTAATTTATTACTTTATTTATTACATGTGAACAGTACTTGTTGTCAAAGGCTCTTTTTATGTTCTGTCAATTGACCATGTGTGTCAACATACAGATGTATTATTGCAATAAATTATGTTTTTGGAAATTATTACGAATTAATAAAAAAATGTAAGCTTGAGTCAATAAGTATTCAACACTTTTATTATGGCAAACCTAAATAAGTTCAGTAGTATTTTCTTCTTACCAAGTCACATAATAAATTGGATAGAATCATCAACGTTTGTGGGTTTGAATACAGGCTCAAAATGGCCAGAAACAAATGACTTTCTTCTGAAACTCGTCAGTCTATTCTTGTTCTGAGAAATGAAGGCCATTCCATATGAGAAATTGCCAAGAAACTGAAGATCTGGTACAACGCTGTATACAACTCCCTTCATAGAACAACAAATATTTTCTCTAACCAGAATAGAAAGAGGAGTGGGAGGCCCCGGTGCACAAATGAGCAAGAGGACAAGTACATTAGTGTCTAGTTTGAGAAACAGACGCCTCACAAGTCCTCAACTGGCAGCTTCATTGAATAGTACCCGCAAAACACCAGTCTCTCAACGTTAACAGTGAAGAGGCGACTACAGGATCCGTAACTTGAGATTAAACAAACATTTGGATATTGTCATATTTTAACAAACTACTGACACAAATAAACAAACAGTGGGCCACACCACAAACGTTCACAGCACAGTTTAGCCTACACAAGACCTTTAGGGACAAAGCACTCATCTGGACAGATGTACACTGTAAGGGCATGATTTTATACCATTTGAAATCTTCCCCACTAATAAAGGTCCCTTTGGAAACACTGACCAACTTTTTGTTTCCTACCCTGTCATACTATTGTTTATTTAAAGGCAATGGAAAAACTTGATTTCCTGTGTTTTATATATATTTCCACAATTGCAGCCTGTTTTGGTGGGATGGTGTTTTGGCACACCCTGGTGACATCGCCAGGCAATTAATTAGTTAATACACCAATAAGAAAGAGAGATCCAAATATCTCAGCCAATAACAGCTAACTTTCAGTTTTCTCCTCCCAAGACAGTCCTAGCAAAAGTCTTGCTTGAAAAATTGCTCTCTGCTAAGAAGTTATTTTTGTTTCTTGTTGACCAGTTTAATATATATATTTTTTACAGTAATGTACTTAATTGTTACCGAGAAATTATTTGATATTGAGATAAAAACGGCTGCATTGGACCTTTAAAAATAAAACATTTTTAGTGTCACTGTACATATTTCAACAAGCATTTGTGCTCTATAGCAGGGTTTCACAAACTCTGTCCATTTCGTTTTTCCCCAAGCGCTACACAGCTAATTAAAATAACCAACTCATCACCAAACTTGGAATATTTTAACCAGCTGTGTAGTGCTAGTGCAAAATAACAAAATCTAGTTTGGGAAACGCTGATCTATAGGGTTGTGCTAGAGCTATAGTGTTGAACTGCAGCTTTGACATTGTTCCTGTAGAGAGCAGTAGACATTTTGATAAAACTCTCTTGGCTGCATACTGCCAAGAGAGAGGGGCCTATGTAGTATTGCTGTCTGTTACGTTTCCCGGTCGTAGCAGCGGAACGAGAACGGTGCTAAAATGCTAACGGTGCTAAAATGCTAACGGTGCTAAAATGTCCATAGTGGAAAACCAGAGTATTAAGAGCTCATTTACGCCGTTTCTGAAATAGTCTGCTCAACCGAGCGTGCTTAAGGATGGTTGGTTAACGTTTCCCGTCTGATAAATTCTAAACTGCGTTGTTCGTTAAATTCCTGACCAGGAGATACGTACGACTACCACCGGTAGACAGGGAAACTGGTTGGATTTGACACTTGTATCGGCCCGGGACTGCCATGGAAAAGACACCTACTTTATTCGTCTGCGGCAAGGTGAGTTCTGCTGTCCTCTTGTCAACTCGAGCAGTAAAGCCTATACGAATGGTGTCCATTCATTACTATTTTCCCATTCAGCAACAAGGTCAGTCTGTGCAGTCAGACATAATCTGGAATGCGAGGCAACACATTGCTACCACAGTTTAGCCTCGTATTGTAGCCATGTGAAAAGAGGGTTAATCACTTGGCAAGGCAATTTGCGTGGCTACTGTAACATTGTGAAACTGTTTTGTCAGAGGGGGCGCGTGATTTTGCCGTAATGAGAACATTAGTCGCCTACTTATTTTTGATCCAGTTCTTTTCAAATGAATGTGTTCCCAGTGAAATGTGTTTCTGCTTTGCGCGGTCAAAGTAAATTGCTTTGGAATGACATCCATAGCTTTGGTATTGGTAATTTGGTGTTTTATTAGGATTCCCAGTAGCTGGCACAAAAGCAGCAGCTACTCTTCCTGTGGTCCATACAAAACATGAAACATGACATAATACAGAACATTAATAGACAAGAACAGCTCAAGGACAGAACTACATACGTTTTTTTGCACGTTCACAACAGCCATTGGGGTTGTTGTGAAAGTGAAAAGCCCTAGGTACGCGTGCGTCCGTCTCCCCCAAAATTCAACATAGTCAATGTTAGTGTAGCAAAATGGAACACTCAAAGTGTGGATTTGATCAAGTTAATCTGTCACTATTTAGCTGTATCCTCCCACGTGTCATGAAGGCGAATATGTCTGCTGTAAAACATTTCAGTTATTAATTTGTGTCCATTATTAGCCCAACTAGAAGCCTACAATAGCCTACAAATAGGACAAAGTGCAATTATAGCATACAGCCTAGGTTAGCCTAAAACTCTCTCTAGCCTCTCTCTAGCCAAATGAATTTAGCCACATGGTTGGCCTATGGTTCCTTTCAGTGGAGGCTCCTCAGAGGATGAAGTGGAGGGCCATCCTCCTCAGAGAATTTCATAAAAATTTTGGCTAATTTAAAAGGTTATTTTGAAATTAAACGACACCAAATATATTCACGTCACCAAATAATTTATTAAAACACACTGTTTTGCAATGGTCTATAGTAGCCTCAGCAACACGGAGGGCAGCTAGCTTCTGTCCTCCCCTGGGTACATTGCCTTCAATCCAAAAATAGGATGCTCTTGGTTCTCACCCCATTCCATAGACTTATACAGTATTTATGACAACTTTCAGAGGACATCCTCCAACCTATCAGAGCTCTTGCAGCATGAACTGACAAGTTGTCCACTCAATCAAAGGATCAGAGAATGAATCTAGTACTAAAAGCATAAGCTACAGCTAGCAAGCAATGCAGTGCATAAAATGTGGTGAGTAGTTGACTCAAAGAAAGACAGTAGTTTAACAGTTTTGAGCAAAAACATTTTTTCCAAAATTAAGGAGAAGCGAAAGAGCTAGAGAGCTATATTTGGTTGTATTTATTTATTTATTTAGTAGTTTAGTTTAGCCTACTCAAACACCCGGCACACACAGAGAGGGATTTTATGTTAGCTAGCTGACTTTGGCTTATCCAACACTAGAAATCTTCAAAGTCAAGGTAAGCTTTTGATTTTATTAATTTATTGACAATTTATTGGGTTGGGAAATTAAATGGGTTGGGAAATGTAAGAGTTCGGTTGATCTCCCAATAATCTGAATTCATTGCACCAGTTATGTCAGAAGCTACAAGGCAGCAGGTTAACCCTGTCAGCTCATCGTCAACACTGCAACACCAATACATAGATTTAGCCCGATATGTCGCGCACAGCCGGGCATGGCAGTTAATCATGCAGAGCAATGAACGGAGAAAGAGAATAAATTGTTTATACAATAGTGTGGGATTGTGGCACACAATTCGGAACGCCCCCAAGCATCCCATTGGTTCCTGCATGAACCCCCCACCCCTCGAGTATGCCATCTTCATGCTTGTGTGACCCTTTTGATATTCTGGATTTCCCCTAATTGTCTATGTGGTTCAAATGTGTGTCAAAATGGAAATAAAAGTATTATCAGAGTTTTTCGGGGAGGAGGACACGGTCCTAGATAGCTACCTAATCCCGCCTGCTGTGTAACGGAGTTCTAGATAGCTAGCTAACATAGTGTCTTTTGCTCCAGCCTGCCGAACACCTGTTCTCGCCATCTTTAATAGAATTATGGGGGAAAGCAGTGCCCAACAGGTGGAAAGACACTGTCTTCCGGTATCCTAGCCAGCTAGCTACCGTTGACACCCCCGCCTCTTCATCTTCTTCTGCGGGGTTTATCGGCAGTTGGCATCCAACGTTATGGTGCATTTCCACAACCTATTGTACTGGAGTGCCCCCGTCTCCCATCTGTGTACCGGAGGCCCTAGCTTAAAAATTGACCAATATAAGTATAAATTGCCCACATGCAGGAATGCAGGCCGCAATTACACCCTTCTCAGTTTATATGCATGGTATAGCCGCTGTAGACGGGGAACAAGGTATAATGAACGGTAATGGCTTCATGTATAGTGTTTTGCCTATGTTATAAATAGTATTGGTTTAAAATCTGTTTTTAAATTGCAATTTTTTTTGTTTCTCATAGTCATCCATTTGGCAGAGATTGACAGTTAAATCATCATATACAGTCATGGCCAAAAGTTTTGAGAATGACACAAGTATACATTTTCACAAAGTCTGCTGCCTCAGTTTGTATGATGGCAATTTGCTTATACTCTATAATGTTATGAAGAGTGATCAGATTAATTGCAAATAATTGCAAAGTCCCTCTTTGCAATGCAAATGAACTGACTCTCCAAAAAACATTTCCACTGCATTTCAGCCCCACCACAAAAGGACCAGCTGACATCATGTCATTTTTATTTATTTATTATTATTATTTTTTTTATGTCTGTGATTCTCTCGTTAACACAGGTGTGAGTGTTGACGAGGACAAGGCTGGAGATCACTCTGTCATGCTGATTGAGTTCGAATAACAGACTGGAAGCTTCAAAAGGAGGGTGGTGCTTGAAACCTTTGTTCTTCCTCTGTCAACTATGGTTACCTGCAAGGAAACACATGTCATCGTCATTGCTTTGCACAAAAAGGGCTTCACAGGCAAGGATAAGATTGCACAGTAAGATTTCACCTAAATCAACCATTTATCGGATTATCAAGAACTTCAAGGGGAGAGCTGTTCAATTGTTGTGAAGAAGGCTTCAGGGCGCCCAAGAAAGTCCAGCAAGCGCCAGACCGTCTTCAGCTACGGGATCGGGGCACCAGCAGTACAGAGCGTGCTCAGGAATGGCAGCAGGCAGGTGTGAGTGCATCTGCACGCACAGTGAGGTGAAGACTTTTGGAGGATGGCCTGGTGTCAAAAAGGGCACCAAAGAAGCCACTTCTCTCCAGGAAAAACATCAGGGACAGACTGATATTCTGCAAAGGTACAGGGATTGGACTGCTGAGGACTGGGGTAAAGTCATTTTCTCTGATGAATCCCCTTTACGATTGTTTGGGGTATCTGGAAAAAAGCTTGTCCGGAGAAAACAAGGTGAGCGCTACCATGAGTCCTGTGTCATGCCAACAGTAAAGCATTCTGAGACCATTCATGTGTGGGGTTGCTTCTCAGCCAAGGGAGTGGGCTCACGCACAAATTTGCCTAAGAACACAGCCATGAATAAAGAATGGTACCAACACATCCTCCGAGAGCAACTTCTCCCAACCATCCAGGAACAGTTTGGTGACGAACAATGCCTTTTCCAGCATGATGGAGCACCTTGCCATAAGGCAAAACTAAGTGGCTAGAAGAAAAAAAATAGATATTTTGGGTCCATGGCCAGGAAACTCCCCAGACCTTAATCCCATTGAGAACTTGTGGTCTCCTCAAGAGGCGAGTGGACAAACAAAACCCACAAATTCTGACAAACTCCAAGCATTGATAATGCAAGACAATGGTCTGCCATCAGTCAGGATGTGGCCCAGAAGTTAATTGACAGAATGCCAGGGCGGATTGCAGAGGTCTTGAAAAAGAAGGGTCAACACTGCAAATATTGACTCTTTGCATCAACTTCATGTAATTGTCAATAAAAGCCTTTGACACTTATGAAATGCTTGTAATTATACTTAAGTATTCCATAGTAACATCTAACAAAAATATCTAAAGACAATGAATCAGCAAACTTTGTGTAAATTAATATTTGTGTCGTTCTCAAAACTTTTGGCCACGAGTCTATACCAAACAGGGACATCGGATCTATTTCAAATTTGTTACCATTGTGAATATAGGATCTTATAAGTGTCCCCATTTTTAGACCATGATTGCAAACACAATCCTCTGCCGAAGTGCTATTATGCTAGCTGTTCCTATAAACTTCCAATCATTGCGTTAATGCTAATTAGCATTTCCTTGTGAAACTACCTCTTCTCCACAAGTTTATCTGACTCTGGGGAAATATATACAAGGCTTCATTGCCAAAATCCAGAACTATCCCTTTAAGGCTATGTTAGTAATAACTCCCAGAGGACTGGCATTGTTTTGAGGGAAAGCCAAGGCAGACAGGAAACCCCCACATCCATGTTGTGATGGGACAGAGGACTCCACTCTGCTGAGCCTGTCAGGGAGAGCCATCAGTCATGAGAAGGTGGCCATGTGAGAAAGTGGCCTGTCTGCCCGGGGAAGACATTAAAAGACTCGTTCAGCCGCTCCACCGCTAGCAGCCCTATGGGAGCTGAGGGCCAATTCTCTACCTCTCTTTCTCCCCTGAAGGATACAATTGATCACTCTACTCCTCCTCATGGAGTTAAATTAGAAGGGCTGGTGAAGGAAGCATGGTGAAAATAAACTCCAATTATCTCATGCTTACACAGATCAAATGCTTTCCAGCTTCTGATGTACATGGTGAAGACAGACATTTGATCCCAAATCTGTTTTGCATGGAGAGAAATTGGAGTGGAAGAAATCTCATGATCGGCTTGCCCTGCTTATATAGATTCAAGCCAGGTCATTAGAGTTAAAGGAGTAGTTCACTATTGATGGGTTTGGATTTCTGAACTTGAAATGTTATTAATCATTAGTTATAATAGAGACCTGATGGGTGCCATAGCCGAGGGGCTACACCAGAGCTTAATGGTTATCTGTAGGGGGAAGGTATATGGTGGGTGCAATTAAGCTTGGAATGTACTGAGTGTAGGGATAGCGATCACATATGGCAGGCATTGATAAGGAGAGAGAGCTGTGGATTAGTGATGAAGGGGGTCAAGGTTAGGTCACGTTAAGGGAAAAATAAAAGTTTATTGCCCGTATCACTTAGTTTCCTGCCTAGCAATAAAGATACCATGTTTAGCGAGAAGGAGACTCCACCCAAAGGGGGGGGGGTACAAATACCAGCTCTCTAGTAAACATGTTTTTGTCTGTTCAGCTGTTTGATCTTTTGGGAAAAATAAACTTGGTTTAAGCTTTCATAGTGTCCGAGTTCTTACTCTGATAATTAGAACCTAACCTGCTGACTATACCGCTCGCGTCACGTGTGTGAGCGTTGCAAAATCACTTTAAAAATACACGTTAGTCAATTATTGCACCCACACTGCTCGCGCGCTAATGAGTGTCTGCATTGCCAAGCGCTAAAATAGAAGTCAGTTCTATTTGTGATGCTTGAACAAGTCCTGCCTCTCCCATCTCCTCATTGGTTATAGTCACATGGGTGATTGAAAGATGAACTGAGTTTGGTCGGTCGTCATGGTAACTATGAAAGTTGGATGCCAATCGCTATATAAAGTCCAAAGAGGGGAAAAAGCCTGGAAGGAAGAGACATGACTAAAAACAATTTGGTTTTATGTGTGGATTAATTGTCGGAGTAGAGGATCTTCAGGTATAATAACAACTCAATGTTTCTATCCCAGGACAAATTAGCTAGCAACAGCAAGCTAGCTAAATAGGACAAATTAGCTAGCAACTGCAAGCTAGCTACCGAAATTTCCATAAATGTTAATGGTTTTCGGCCTTTTCAACCAAATTAATATAATTGGTTCAGAGTTTGTTTCGATATTTCAATCTGCGTGTCGTGATGGCATTTGGTGTGGGGGGGGACAAAATCAATTTGCGCATGATGGTGCACGAGCACGGCCGATTTGGATACGGTGTAACACTATTTTACGACTTGATGGTTCCTCACCCTGAAAGTAGTCTATGGGCCAGGGGAAATTGTAATCCATAGTTTGGTTCTTTAAACAGCCATTACAAGCTTCAATTAAGTTTAGCCACATCTAGCTAAAATCAATGGAAGTGATGGTGGCATGTCAAAATGACCTGAAATCAACTCTATATTTGGTTTGATGTTACTTAAAGCTGCAATATGTAACTTTTTGGACGACTCGACTAAATTCACATTGAAATGTGAGTTATAGATCTGTCATTCTTATTGAAAGCTAGTCCTAAGAAGCTGTTGATCTGTTCTGTGAGCACTATTTCTGTTTTTGTGTCTTACTTTTGGTTTTGTACAACAGCTTCAAACAACTGAAAATACAGTATTTGTGGTTTTTGAAAAGACATTTCACATCTTAGATGGTACAATGTTTATCTACACTATACATTGCTTGTTTTGTCAAAAACTGAAATTTGGAAAACTATTCACATTTTAGCAACCGGTAAATGTGATTACTCCATATTGCACATTTTAAAAGTGTCCATAAAAAACATGCTCATATGCCCCCATTACTTCCATAGATTTTTAGCTAGCATGGCTAAATATAAGCTGAAGTTTGTAACTGCTGTTTAAAGAGTACTGAACCATGGATTACAGTTTCTCCTGGCCCATGGACTACTTTCATGGCGAGGAACCATCTAACAACAAGTTTGTAAAATGTTATATTATTTTAAATAGTGTCTTTAAATAGTGTCCAATGTCTGTTCAATCACTTGATTTCCATTTAGTATTTTTTTTACATGTGAACTCAATGCACGTTTCTCTAGAGAGAAATGCTATTAAGCAGGAGAGACACAAATCAAGAATGAACTGTGGGATGCTGTAGGGAGTTGTAGTTTTCAATAGGTAAATAGTCAACCTAGTTCAGCGTAGACCATTTGGTAATTAACTACAATGACCTGGCATGAAAGAGGAATGTACACAACACAGCGATGAGAGGGATAGAGACAGTTTGGGAAGTTTAGCTCTAATACCCAATTGATAGTTGTAGCAGACTTGAGAGTATGCCTTAGAACTACTAAAATAGTGATTTCGGCAGACAGCTCTGCAGCATGGGCAGATGTGGCATCCTAGGGCTGGGCAGTATACTGTATTTTACGATATTGATTCACGGACCAGTTTGGGTTTTTAGTTTACCTTCTATAACGGTATTTGAAGCTTTGGTTTGTTAAATGTTAGATGCTGTGTGTAACATCCATATCTATAAGTTTACTTCGCTACTTGAGTCATCTCTCTCCGTGCTCTCTCTCTCCATGCTGCTTTTCACACAGACCTAAATCAAAGCGGAATACGAGAAGCAAGAATATGGTAGCTTCATGAAATAACATTCAATGTAGCCAAAGATTATAGGGTCCACTAGGAAACATTTGTCAACACTTTCGTTCCTACCCTCTCACAGTAAGGGCTCCTGAGTGGTGCAGCGGTCTGAGGCACTACATCTCAGTGCAAAAGGAGTGACTACAGTCCCTGGTTCGAATCCAGGCTGTATCACATCTGGCTGTGATTGGGAGTCCCATAGGACTCCCATCGTCATTGTAAATAAGAATTTGTTCTTAACTGACTTGCCTAGTTAAATAAAGGTTAAATAAAAAATAATAATAACTCCTCCCTGGCATTTGTCATGTCAAACACTGTATTCAAAGTGCCCACTATTATATACTTAGTATGGAATTAGAATAATAGTTTTATTTCCATGATTCCAACAGTTCACCCAAGTGTTTTGCTCGAAATCAGAAGTCAAATCGTAATTGCAACATTTGGTAAAAAATAAGGCCTAGGTTGTTTGCCCAATTTGTGTATAGTATATATTATATATATTTTCAATAAATATAACATACATTAGGCCATCTGTACATTTAATTATCTTAAATACATAATTTCACAAAGAAAATGTATAATCATGACTGATCATTAATAGGACAACAGCTACATGAAATACATAATGAAATGTGTGATCATGAAAGGAAGACAATTGATATGGCATATTCACAAATCGTGGCAGTGTGGAAAGGATCTCAAATGAGTGCAGGAAATGCAGAAATTGATGAAAATGCAAAAAACATTTTTTGTTGAATTGAACTGTATAAAACAATCAGAATGGAGAAAGACCCATTGAAATCACTTAGACTGTGTTTCCTCCCTATACTCAATTGTGCTTATGTAGTTAAATGTTTCTATTAGTTCTGTAGAACAATGCCATATGGCGTCACATAAGTACTAGCTTGTGTTGTATCCTTTGAAGCTGCCCTGGCCTGATCATGACTATTGGATTGGCCTGTGTATCAATTTAGTTTGTTTAGCGTAGCTCTGCCCTGCACCCTTGTGGAGCCTTTGTGGAGCCCTTGCGGAGCTCTTCAGTTATTATGTTACTTAATTGCTATATCCTGATTTTATTATAATGACTAATAAATCCTCTTTATTCTTTCAAAAACCACACAGTATTCCAAATAGAGTTCCAATTGGAACTCTACATCTTTCTTCCCAGATATTTAATGACAGCTTTTGCATGCTAGCAACATACTGTTTTGAGAGGGATGAGGGAGACGAGAGGCTAAATATGATGGCTCACTCTTTACTCAGTTAGCGCTAGGACTAATGTAGCCTACATTTTCAGATTTGAATGAGAATTGTGTTATGCTGTTGCTACTTCTGTGAATGTCTGAACATTGCATCCAAAAATCTCATTGAGGACATAACGTTGTAAAGACTGTTTGTGCAAAATGTTTCTGTGGAAAAAGGTGGCCAGCTCCAACAGCTGCTGGCTGTTGTGTCAATCGGAACTAGATGTTCACTAATCACTGCTGGGACCACCGTAGAATGATCACACCTGTGTGTCCATATGCATCAAAGGATTAAAGTGGAAATTCTAAACTTTAGAAGCCTTTTTAACCTTCAATACACTACAAGTTTGCATTTTCTGTTTGGCAGGAAAATTCCCAAAACTACAGGACGATCAAATTTAAGATACACCATTTGTAGCTGTGCCTCTGTTCTCCACAGGGCTTGGTACAGCTGAGCCTGGCTGTCACTGCATTAGAGGGCTCAGTGGTTTAGCTTCATGGCTCTTCTCTCCTCTTGTGGAGGATTAGTGAGCCCATCTGTCGTAAATGGTGACTTAGTATAGGCCTCCTCCTGAAGCTGTTCCCACACAGGCTCTCGGCTCTCTCTGCCTTGCTGCTGTCACAGTGATGTAACTCTGAGATGCACATATGCATCAGGCAGCACACACACACACACATTATTTTTGATATCATGTTTGGGTCATTTTAATGTTGATTTTTATTTTCTGGTCACATTTTCTGAAGCCGAGCTTAACAAACAAGACATAATCATTCAAATGATTTCTATGCAGCGTATAGCCTAGTACTGGTATTTCACATTTTCAATAATCACATTCTCAAACAGTCCATTTATATTTTCCATCGGGGCTATACATTTGGGTGAGGTATTTTTCTCGTCTGAGTAGCCTCTTCACTGCCAAAAATAAAATTAAACCATCTCGTGTTCAGCGAAATAACACAATGTCAAATACAGGTAGCCTAGTCAAATAATTAACATCCAATCACATTAACCGTTACTCTCTCGCGGGAATTCCAAAAAATCGATAAAAAATAATAAGGCCCGTATTTATATAGCCTTTTGTACATCAGCTGATATCTAAGTGCTGTAAAGAAACCCAGCCTAAAACCTCAAACAGCATGCAATGCAGGTGAAGAAGAACGGTGACTAGGAAAAAGTCCCTAGAAAGGCCAAAACCTAGGTAGAAACCTAGAGAGGAACCAGGCTATGAGGGGTGGCCAGTCCTCTTCTGGCTGTGCCGGGTGGAGATTATAACAGAACATGGCCAATATGTTCAAATGTTCATAAATGAACAGCATGGTCAAATAATAATAATCACAGTAGTTGTCGTGGGTGCAGCAAGTCCGCACCTCAGGAGTAAATTCAGTTGGCTTTTCATAGCCGATCATTAAGAGTATCTCTACCAGTCCTGCTGTCTCTAGAGATTTGAAAACAGCAGGTCTGGGACAGGTAGCACGTCCAGTGAACAGGTCAGGATTCCATAGCCGCAGGCAGAACAGTTGTAACTGGAGCAGCAGCACGGCCAGGTGGACTGGGGACAGCAAGGAGTCATCATGCCAGGTAGTCCTGAGGCATGGTCCTAGGGCTCAGGTCCTCCGAGAGGGCATACTTACATTCACACAGGACACTGGATAAGACAGGAGAAGTACTCCAGATTTAACAAACTGACCCTAGCCCCCGACACACAAACTACTGCAGCATAAATATTGGAGGCTGAGACAGGAGGGGTCAGGAGATACTGTGGCCCCATCCGATGATACCCCCGGACAGGGCCAAACAGGAAGGATATAACCCCACTCACTTTGCCAAAGCACAGTTCCCACAACCCTAGAGGGATATCTTCAACCACCAACTTACCATCTTGAGACAAGGAGTATAGCCCACAAATATCTCCGCCACGGCACAACCCAAGGGGGGACGCCAACACAGACAGGAAGATCACGTCCGTGACTCAACCCCCTCAAGTGACGCACCCCTGTTAGGGACTGCATGAAAGAGCACCAGTAAGCCAGTGACTCAGCCCCTGTAATAGGGTTAGGGGCAGAGAATCCCAGTGGAAAGATGGGAACCGGCCAGGCAGAGACGGCAAGGGCAAGGGCGGTTCGTTTCTCCAGAGCCTTTCCGTTCACCTTCACACTCCTGGGCCAGACTACACTCAATCATTTGACCCACTGAAGAGATGAGTCTTCAGTAAAGACTTAAAGGTTGAGACCGAGTCTGCGTCTCTCACATGGGTAGGCAGATCATTCCATAAAAATTGAGCTCTATAGGAGAAAGCCCTGCCTCCAGCTGTTTGCTTAGAAATTCTAGTGACAATTAGGAAGCCTGTGTCTTGTGACCGTAGTGTACGTGTAGGTATGTACGGCAGGACCAAATCAGAAAGATAGGTAGGAGCAAGCCCATGTAATGCTTTGTAGGTTGCAGTAAAATCTTGAAATCAGCCCTTGCCTTAACAGGAAACCAGTTGGCTAGCACTGTAGTAAAATGATCACATTTTTTGGTTCTAGTCAGGATTCTAGCAGCCGTATTTAGCACTAACTGAAGTTTATTTAGTGTTTTATCGGGGTAGCCGGAAAGTAGAGCATTGCAGTAATCTAACCTAGAAGTAACAAAAGCATGGATACATTTTTCTGCATCATTTTTGGACAGAAAGTTTCTGATTTTTGCAATGTTACGTAGATGGAAAAAAGCTGTCCTGTCTTGATATGTTTGTCAAAAGAGAGATCAGGGTCCAGAAGTTTCACAGTTTTATTTGAGACGACTGTACAACTATCAATATTAATTGTCAGATTCAACAGAAGATTTTTGTTTCTTGGGACCTAGAACAAGCATCTCTGTTTTGTCTGAGTTTAAGAGTAGAACGTTTGCAGCCATCCACTTCCTTATGTCTGAAACGCAAGCTTAAGACCTAAACCAGGCCAGAACTTGTCCATGTAGACCAATTTGGGTTTCCAATCTCTCCAAAAGAATGTGGTGATCGATGGTATCAAAAGCAGCACTAAGGTCTAGGAGAACGAGGACAGACGCAGAGCCTCGGTCTGATGCCATTAAAAGGTAATTGACCACCTCCACAAGTGCAGTCTCAGTGCTATGATGGGGTCTAAAACCAGACTGAAGCATTTCGTATACATTGTTTGTCTTCAGGAAGGCAGTGAGTTGCTGCGCTACAGCCTTTTAATTTTTTTGAGAGGAATGGAAGTTTCGATATAGGCCGATTAGTTTTTTATATTTTCTGGGTCAAGGTTTGGCTTTTTCAAGAGAGGCTTTATTACTGCCCCTTTAGGGAGTTTGGTTCACATCTGGTGGATAGAGAGACATTTATTATGTTCAACATAGGAGGGCCAAGCACAGGAAACAGCTCTTTCAGTAGTTTAGTTGGAATAGGGTCCAGTATGCAGCTTGAAGGTTTAGAGGTCATGATTATTTTCATCATTGTGTCAAGAGATAGTAAAACACTTGAGCGTCTCTCTTGATCCTAGGTCCTGGCAGAGTTGTGCAGACTCAGGACAACTGAGCTTGGAAGGAATACGCAGATTTAAAGAGGAGTCCGTAATTTGCCTTCTAATAATCATGATCTTTTCCTCAAAGACGTTCATGAATTTATTACTGCTGAAGTGAAAGCCATCCTCACTTGGTGAATGCTGCTTTTTCGTTAGCTTTGCAACAGTATCAAAAATAAATTTTGAATTGTTGGAAAAATAAGATGATCGAGCAGCAGTGAGGGCTCTTCGACACTGCACGGTATTGTCTTTCCAAGCTAGTCGGAAGACTGCTAGTTTGGTGTGGCGCCATTTCATTTAACATTACATTACATTTAAGTCATTTAGCAGACGCTCTTATCCAGAGCGACTTACAAATTGGTGCATTCACCTTATGACATCCAGTGGAACAGCCACTTTACAATAGTGCATCTAAATATTTTAAGGGGGGGGGGGTGAGAAGGATTACTTTATCCTATCCTAGGTATTCCTTAAAGAGGTGGGGTTTCAGGTGTCTCCGGAAGGTGGTGATTGACTCCGCTGTCCTGGCGTCGTGAGGGAGTTTGTTCCACCATTGGGGAGCCAGAGCAGCGAACAGTTTTGACTGGGCTGAGCGGGAACTGTACTTCCTCAGTGGTAGGGAGGCGAGCAGGCCAGAGGTGGATGAACGCAGTGCCCTTATTTGGGTGTAGGGCCTGATCAGAGCCTGGAGGTACTGAGGTGCCGTTCCCCTCACAGCTCCGTAGGCAAGCACCATGGTCTTGTAGCGGATGCGAGCTTCAACTGGAAGCCAGTGGAGAGAGCGGAGGAGCGGGGTGACGTGAGAGAACTTGGGAAGGTTGAACACCAGACGGGCTGCGGCGTTCTGGATGAGTTGTAGGGGTTTAATGGCACAGGCAGGGAGCCCAGCCAACAGCGAGTTGCAGTAATCCAGACGGGAGATGACAAGTGCCTGGATTAGGACCTGCGCCGCTTCCTGTGTGAGGCAGGGTCGTACTCTGCGGATGTTGTAGAGCATGAACCTACAGGAACGGGCCACCGCCTTGATGTTAGTTGAGAACGACAGGGTGTTGTCCAGGATCACGCCAAGATTCTTAGCGCTCTGGGAGGAGGACACAATGGAGTTGTCAACCGTGATGGCGAGATCATGGAACGGGCAGTCCTTCCCCGGGATAGGAAGAGCAGCTCCGTCTTGCCGAAGTTCAGCTTGAGGTGGTGATCCGTCATCCACACTGATATGTCTGCCAGACATGCAGAGATGCGATTCGCCACCTGGTCATCAGAAGGGGGAAAGGAGAAGATTAATTGTGTGTCGTCTGCATAGCAATGATAGGAGAGACCATGTGAGGTTATAACAGAGCCATGTGACTTGGTGTATAGCGAGAATAGGAGAGGGCCTAGAACAGAGCCCTGGGGGACACCAGTGGTGAGAGCGCGTGGTGAGGAGACAGATTCTCGCCACGCCACCTGGTAGGAGCGACCTGTCAGGTAGGACGCAATCCAAGCGTGGGCCACGCCAGAGATGCCCAACTCGGAGAGGGTGGAGAGGAGGATCTGATGGTTCACAGTATCGAAGGCAGCCGATAGGTCTAGAAGGATGAGAGCAGAGGAGAGAGAGTTAGCTTTAGCAGTGCGGAGCGCCTCCGTGATACAGAGAAGAGCAGTCTCAGTTGAATGACTAGTCTTGAAACCTGACTGATTTGGATCAAGAAGGTCATTCTGAGAGAGATAGCGGGAGAGCTGACCAAGGACGGCACGTTCAAGAGTTTTGGAGAGAAAAGAAAGAAGGGATACTGGTCTGTAGTTGTTGACATCGGAGGGATCGAGTGTAGGTTTTTTCAGAAGGGGTGCAACTCTCGCTCTTTTGAAGACGGAAGGGACGTAGCCAGCGGTCAGGGATAAGTTGATGAGCGAGGTGAGGTAAGGGAGAAGGTCTCCGGAAATGGTCTGGAGAAGAGAGGAGGGGATAGGGTCAAGCGGGCAGGTTGTTGGGCGGCCGGCCGTCACAAGACGCGAGATTTCATCTGGAGAGAGAGGGGAGAAAGAGGTCAGAGCACAGGGTAGGGCACAGGGTAGGGCAGTGTGAGCAGAACCAGCGGTGTCGTTTGACTTAGCAAACGAGGATCGGATGTCGTCGACCTTCTTTTCAAAATGGTTGACGAAGTCATCTGCAGAGAGGGAGGAGGGGGGGGGGGGATTCAGGAGGGAGGAGGATTCAGGAGGGAGGCGAAGGTGGCAAAGAGCTTCCTAGGGTTAGAGGCAGATGCTTGGAATTTAGAGTGGTAGAAAGTGGCTTTAGCAGCAGAGACAGAGGAGGAAAATGTAGAGAGGAGGGAGTGAAAGGATGCCAGGTCCGCAGGGAGGCGAGTTTTCCTCCATTTCCGCTCGGCTGCCCGGAGCCCTGTTCTGTGAGCTCGCAATGAGTCGTCGAGCCACGGAGCGGGAGGGGAGGACCGAGCCGGCCTGGAGGATAGGGGACATAGAGAGTCAAAGGATGCAGAGAGGGAGGAGAGGAGGGTTGAGAAGGCAGAATCAGGAGATAGGTTGGAGAAGGTTTGAGCAGAGGGAAGAGATGATAGGATGGAAGAGGAGAGAGTAGCGGGGGAGATAGAGCGAAGGTTGGGACGGCGCGATACCATCCGAGTAGGGGCAGTGTGGGAAGTGTTGGATGAGAGTGAGAGGGAAAAGGATACAAGGTAGTGGTCGGAGACTTGGAGGGGAGTTGCAATGAGGTTAGTGGAAGAACAGCATCTAGTAAAGATGAGGTCGAGCGTATTGCCTGCCTTGTGAGTAGGGGGGAAGGTGAGAGGGTGAGGTCAAAAGAGGAGAGGAGTGGAAAGGAGGAGGCAGAGAGGAATGAGTCAAAGGTAGACGTGGGGAGGTTAAAGTCGCCCAGAACTGTGAGAGGTGAGCCGTCCTCAGGAAATGAGTTTATCAAGGCATCAAGCTCATTGATGAACTCTCCGAGGGAACCTGGAGGGCGATAAATGATAAGGATGTTAAGCTTGAAAGGGCTGGTAACTGTGACAGCATGGAATTCAAAGGAGGCGATAGACAGATGGGTAAGGGGAGAAAGAGAGAATGACCACTTGGGAGAGATGAGGATCCCGGTGCCACCACCCCGCTGACCAGAAGCTCTCGGGGTGTGCGAGAACACGTGGGCGGACGAAGAGAGAGCAGTAGGAGTAGCAGTGTTGTCTGTGGTGATCCATGTTTCCGTCAGTGCCAAGAAGTCGAGGGACTGGAGGGAGGCATAGGCTGAGATGAACTCTGCTTTGTTGGCCGCAGATCGGCAGTTCCAGAGGCTACCAGAGACCTGGAACTCCACGTGGGTCGTGCGCGCTGGGACCACCAGATTAGGGTGGCCGCAGCCACACGGTGTGGAGCGTTTGTATGGTCTGTGCAGAGAGGAGAGAACAGGGATAGACAGACACATAGTTGACAGGCTACAGAAGAGGCTACGCTAATGCAAAGGAGATTGGAATGACAAGTGGACTACACGTCTCGAATGTTCAGAAAGTTAAGCTTACGTAGCAAGAATCTTATTGACTAAAATGATTAAAATGATACAGTACTGCTGAAGTAGGCTAGCTGGCAGTGGCTGCGTTGTTGACTTTGTAGGCTAGCTGGCAGTGGCCGCGTTGTTGACACTACACTTATCAAGTCGTTCCGTTGAGTGTAATAGTTTCTACAGTGCAGCTAATCGGTGAACGTTTGCTAGCTGGCTAGCTGCTGGGCAGAGCAGTGAAGACTACGTTAGGACGACGAAATACGATAATTATGCAATTATCGTTGATACAAAGACGGCTATGTAGCTAGCTAAGAAGAAATTGCTAAGATTAGACAAATCAAACCGTTGTGCTATAATGAAATGTAATGAAATGTAATGAAAAAGTTATACTACCTGCGGAGCGGGTAGTTTATCATATACATTTATTTGGTCAGTGTGATGGGGTCAGTAAAATGATAATCCATGTAGTTGGGTGACATAAAGTGGGTAGGTTAGGCTATTTGTCGTTGCAAGCTGTAGCTACGTTGTTTGACTTTGTGCTTTTTTCCCCAGTTCAGACTGGACAACAACAAAAAGACTCAAATGTACAGCCCAGGTTTGGGTTGTGGCACTGTCTTTTGAAACGACTCTACTAATGTTTTGCGCTGTTCAGTTACAAATGGATAGGATTTAAATCTAACCTGAAACACATTCGTACCTTGAGCATTCACAAACACGTCTTTAGACTCCAATTCCAGGTAGTGTCATGCAGGGTCCATATGAATTTGACATGGGTTTTAATGCATCTTAGTAATCTGGTTGGAGACTGATTTGTTTTGGTCCCGCTCCCGTCCACACCCTCAGCTTTTCATGCCACACCTGCCCGCTCCTACTGGCTTTATGACTCCCACCTGCTGCTGCAAGAACTGGTCCCGAAACCAGCCGCAGTCCCGCAATGTTATTTTAGTGACACAGCTCACTTGCCAGCCATGGTCCCAGAAATGTTGCACCCTAAAAATCGAAATGTGTAGAAATAACCTAAAAAATAGGTTTCATTACCAGAGATTCTCAAGTGGCCAATTATATTAGGCTTGGCTATATCAGTACTAAAGGTGTCTGGTTAGACTGTAAACTCTCCTTCCAGACTCACATTAAGAATCTCCAATCCAAAATTAAATCTAGAATTGGCTTCCTATATTGCAACAAAGCATCCTTCACTCATGCTGCCAAACATACTCTCATAAAACTGACCATCCATAGACCATCCATAGACGTAATCTATAAAATAGCCTTCAACACTCTACTCGACAAACTGGATGCAGTCTAATCACAGTGCAATCCGCTTTGTCACCAAAGCCCCATACACTACCCACCATTGTGACCTATACGCTCTCGGTGGTTGGTCCTCGCTTCATACTCATCGCCAAACCCACTGGCTACAGGTTATCTTCAAGTCTCTGCTAGGTAAAGCCCCGCCTTATCTCAGCTCTCTAGTCATCATAGCAGCACGCTCTCCAGCAGGTATATCTCACTGGTCACCCACAAAGCCAATTCCTCCTTTGGTCATCTTTCCTTCCAGTTCTCTTCTGCCAATGACTGGAACGAACTGCAAAAATCTCTGAAGCTGGAGACTCATATCTCCCTCACTAGCTTTAAGCACCAGCTGTCAGAGCAGCTCACAGATCACTGCACATGTACATAGCCCATCTGTAAACAGCCCATCTATCTACCTACCTCATCCCCATAGTATTTATTTTTTATCTTGCTCCTTTGCACCCCAGTATCTCTACTTGCATATTAATCTTCTGCACATCTACCATTCCAGTGTTTAATTGCTACATTGTAATTACTTCGTCACCATTGCCTTACCTCCCTTATCTTACCTCATTTGTACTCACTATAGACTTTTTGTTTTCTTTTGTTCTACTGTATTATTGACTATGTTTTGTTTATTCCATGTGTAACTCTGTGTTGTTGCATGTGTCGAATTGCTATGCTTTATCTTGGCCAGGTCGCAGTTGTAAATGAGAACTTGTTCTCAACTAGCCTACCTGGTTAAATAAAGGTTAAATAAATAAAAATAAAATTACTGGACTATATCAGCCAATAGGCTAGACATACAGTAGTCTGAAGAGAGCACAGTTGGAGAGAGCGTGCACTGACATTTCTCTTGAGCTACCTTTTGCTTTAGCCTACCTTTTTTAAGGAGCTTGACGATCTTCAAAAGGAGACTAATATGGGTGATCAACATTTATTTCTATTCAATATAGCCTAAACATATTTTAGGAAGTTAATTTAATTGAAAGATAATTGCCCTGTGCTTCTCCGCCCATGCATAGCTATAGCCTACTCTATTTAACTGTGATCACATGTGCACCTGATCTTGCATGCCCAACTAGGAGAGGAGAGGTATGGCTACTGAACTTATTAAAGCAGCATGAATTATGAGAGAGGACACTTGCACTTTCTCTTTAGCTACGCTTTGCATATAAGATATAGACACATTTTTTAGAAGCAGGATGATTTGCAGGCAGTGACAAATAAATGGGTTCATTGAAAAGGAAAATGCTCAACACTCGCTCACCATGGTATGTGTGTTGCACATTTTTATTTTTCAATCATGATCACATTTTTGGATTGCACCTCGATCATGATCACATTTTTGGATTGCATCTCGACTCACGTTGAGCGCGCTCCACTTCTTTCCATTATTAATATTTATTTACAGACACTCTAGTAAAACCTTAGCCTAATCATATTGAAGTTAATTTCCTTGGAAAGATATCTGCCACCTGATTCTCTGCCAATGCATAGGCAGCCTACTCTATTTCATTGAGACCACACATTTATCTCACACTTTCAGCTAGGAAAGGAGAGGTAGGCTACTAAAATTGAAGCAGTGAATTCCACAGTGTGTGAATAATGCGACAAAGATGTGCTTTTAATACAATTTATAGGAAAACACATACAAAGCAAGAGGGCCAATAGTTTCCCTTCCCCCAAAAATGAATCCCAAAGTTGTCTGTCTGACCACCCACTCACTCAGCATGAAAAATTACCATGCCGGAATCTCTGTTTGCGTGATGCCCTCTAGTGTGAACCCCAAGGAGGTTCGAGGTCAGGATCCACTACTGTTGCCATCCAGACCAAGACTGTGGTGAGGAGCAGGGCAGGTGCACAGACGCAGGGATGCACACACACTCGAACCCATCTGCTTCTGTCTGGAGCAGGATTCTGTAAGCAGTTTTCTGTCTCACCCCTCGTTCAGGAACGGGAACACGGCATGGTATCACCTTTCATTAACACCCCCGCACACTACACACACACACATTCCACCACTACCAAATGGTAACAAAATAGCAGATGACTCCTCCCATGTGCTAAACTCAGAGTTTGTTCTCATTCGGGAATGTGCAATGTATGTGTGTGGCCTACATGTGTGTTGGTAGCATCGGTCATCAAAATGTTATAACAATTATAATAAATGCAACCTTTGGACAATGGATGAATACACTCCAAACCTTTTTAGAAATGTTTTTATCCATCAGATATTGACTGAATTATAGCACATAAAACATTTTACTGGCACGGACAAATAATGAATGGAGTTCAGGGATTTTGGTGGGAATTCAGGTATTACACTTTTTTATGCAATTATATATACTTGTTCTAATGGTATTTAAAAAAAATGTGTTCAAATAAAGAAAAGTATGTGTGCCTCGTTAAGTACACTGGGTGTATTTTCATATATGAAAAGATTAACATAAAGGGGTGGACCAGGGCTGCAACCAACAAAAACATGCTATGTCTAGGCCAATCTGTGCTGTCTATACTGCTTCATTAATTAATTACTTGTTCCATGATTCAATTGTGTAAATAGCAGGATGCCCTTGGATTAAAAATCAACATGCTTGGCTCTAGATTACACCTATCTATACATACTTTACATACGTTTGCGAGTCAGATATATCACTATAATCCGAGTGTTCATCGGATGTTGCTTTCATTTCAGCATATATAATTTGTGAACATTTCCATTGTGTTAATCTCTACAGGATTGGTGTCTCTCCACCGGGACGGTTGAGCTAATTGTGCGCTAATGTGATTAGCATGACGTTGTAAGTAACAAGAACATTTCCCAGGACATTGACATGTCTTATATGGGCAGAAAGCTTTACACTCTTGTTAATCTAACTGCACTGCTCTGCACTGCATTTACAGTTGCTTTTACTGTGAAAAAAAGACCATGCTATTGTTTGAGGTGAGTGCACAACAACAAACATTTTACATTTTTGATACGTTCACCTCTGAAGGTATATAAATGTACTTACATTCAGTCATCTTGCTCTGATTTGTCATCCTGAAGGTCCCATGCATAAAATGTATCATAATTTTGCTTGATAAAATAAATGTTTATATTCAAATGTAGGAACTGGGTTCTAAAGTTTGAACCCCTGCTGTTTCCACAAACTTGAAAGTGTTACCTTTCAAATGGCTTACTTTTTAAAAATTCCACAGAAAATGAACACCCATCAAAATCTGTTTTCTTGTGATGTAATTGTCGAAATGAGGTATTAAATACCAGACGAAGCGTTCTTCTCGATTGAACGGAAAGATGCCGTATTCCATTGAGCACATTTCAGCCATTACCTGGGTGTGTTTGATAGGTCATTAAAAACATTTCTGCAGTCTGTGTATTAACGTTACGTTAATGAAAAAGGACAGGTACAAACAAGAGTATGAAAGAGTCGCAGACGTAAAATGAAAGCAGTCAATCAAGTAAGATTTAATAAGTGACAAGGTTCTGCGCCCCTCAAACAAAAATATGGCAAGAAAAAGACAAATTCTCAGTTGGGCGGGGGCATGCGCATTACTAGTGTTGGTGGATATGTCCTAATGTGTGTTAAGCTGTTACTGTTACACCCTGATCTGTTTCACCTGTCTGTGTGATTCTCTCCATCCCCCCTCTGGCACCCATTTTCCCCATTAGCCCCTGTGTATTTATACCTGTGTTCTCTGTTTGATGCCAGTTCGTCTTGTTTGTTCATGTCAACCAGCATTTCGTGTCTTAGCTCCTTCTTTTTCCAGTCTCTTTTCTTGCCCTCCTGGTTTTGACCCTTGCCTGTCCTAACTCCAAGCCCGCCTGCCTGCCCCTGACCCTGAGCCTGCCTACTGACCTGTACCTTTTCCCCCTCTGGATTATACCCACCTCTGCCTTACCCTGACCCCGAGCCTGCCTGCCGCCCGGTTTTGTTGCCTCACCTCTTGTTTACTGACCCCTGCCTGCCTTGACCTTTCTATTGCCTGCCCCTGTTGAAATCTTAAACTATTGTTTATTCGAAGTGGTCTGCTGCTGGGTCTTACCTTCATACCTGATTAGTACGAACTAGCCATGACTGACCCAGAACACCCGGACCAGCTGCACAATGCCATCTCCTCACAAGAAATTGCTTAGTGGGCTGATGCAGGGGGTCCAAACGTTGGCTGAGCGCCATGACCGGGTGTTGAACATGCTGCTGGAACAATTCTGCATGTCGTCTGGGGGGGCAGCCTTCCACGGTGGTAACCCCACCGCAACTCGGCAGTTAGTAGCGCCGCCCACCGGCTACTCCACCTTCCCAGAAGCCCCGGTTACCTCTTCCCGGAACGCTTTAATGGAGAGCCGAGCACCTGTCGGGAGTTTCTAGCTCAGTTTGCTCTCATTTTCGAGCTTCAGCCCCCCTCCTCCCCTCAGTTCGCTTAAAAATAGCCTACCTCATCATGCTGATGTCTGGAAGGGTTCTCACCTGGGCTACCGCCGTATGGGAACAGCAGCCGTATGTGCTGGCCTGAAGGGGTTCGTGGGAGAGGTGAGGAAGGTGATGCCCCGTTCTCCGGGAGAGTAGCTGCCCGGAAGCTAATCCAGCTCCAACAAGATTGGCCATTGTGGCCGACTATGCGGTGGGATTCCCGTAAGTTGGCAGCAGAGAGTGCGTGGAACCCGGAAGCACTGTTCGACATGTTCCTGCACGGCGTCTCGGAGGAGGTTATGGACGAGCTTGCGGCTCAGGAGTTACCCACACATTTAGACTCCCTCATCGCTTTAGCCATCCACATCGATGTGCAATTGTGGGAACAACAGATGGAGAGGAAATTCGATTTCACTCTCATGTCCAGGGATTCCACTTCGCCTCCAAGTCATCCCGGAAGTCCCTGACGGTCCTGTGGCCGAGAGCCCCCAACCTCCCTCGAGAGACACCAAGGAGGGCCGAGGCACTGTTTCCCGAGCCAATGCAATTATGCAGGGCTGGGCTGTCGCCAGCGGAACGGCAAGACCGGATCAGCACAAGGAGCTGTCTGTATTGCGGGACATTTGTCATTTTGTGTCCTCGTGCCCGGTAAAAGACCAGGCTCACCGGTAGGAGCGAGTACTCTGGTGGGCCATATGGGGAACTTTTCTGCTTCCCTTACTCGTATCCCTTTTCATGTCATGCTGCTGTGGGGAAACCAGTCCAAATCTCTCCGGGTACTCATCGGCCCCAGAGTCAATGAGAGCTTTTTGGATGCCACACTGGCTTCTGAGCTGAACATCCCCACATTCCCGTGGATGTTAACGTGTTGGACGGGCGCTTTATAGGTCGGGTCACCATAACACCACTCCCATCAACCTACGTGTGTCAGGGAATCACAGCGAGACCATTTAGTTCCTGCTCATCAAGTCTCCCGAGATCCCTGTGGTTTTGGGATTCTCCTTGCTCCAGCGTCACAACAAGAGGTCGACCGATTATGATGTTTCAACGGCGATACCGATTAATCGGACAATTAAAAAATAAATCAAAATGTATTTTTAATAATGACAACTATAACAATACTGAATGAACACTTATTTTAATTTAATATAAAACATCAATAAAATCAATTTAGCCTCAAGTAAATAATGAAACATGTTCAATTTGGTTTAAATAATGCAAAAAAAAGTGTTGGAGAAGAACGTAAAAGTGCAATATGTGCCATGTAAAAAAGCTAACGTTTAAGTTCCTTCGTCAGAACATATGAAAGCTGGTGGTTCCTTTTAACATGAGTCTTCAATATTCTCAGGTAAGAAGTTTTAGGTTGTAGTTGTTATAGGAATTATAGGACTATTTCTCTCTATACGATTTGTATTTCATATACCTTTGACTATTGGATGTTCTTAGCTTCCGTCCCTCTCCTCGCCCCTAACTGTACTCGAACCAGGAACACATCGGCAACAGCCACCCTCGAAGCAGCGTTACCCATGCAGAGCAAGGGGAACAACCACTCCAAGTCTCAGAGCGAGTGACATTTGAAACGCTATTAGCGCACACCCCTAACTAGCTAGCCATTTCACATCGGTTACACCTGCCTAATCTCCGGAGTTGATAGGTGTGAAGTCATAAACAGGTCAATGCTTGAAGCATTGCAAAGAGCTGCTGGCAAACGCACAAAAGTGCTGTTAGAATGAATGCTTATGAGCCTGCTGGTGACTACCACAGCTCAGTCAGACTGCTCTATCAAATCATAGACTTAATTGTAACATAACACACAGAAATAGGAGCCTTAGGTCATTAATATGGTCAAATCCGGAAACGATCATTTCGAAAACAAAATATTTATTATTTCAGTGAAATACGGAACTGTTCCATATTTTATCTAATGGGTGGCATCCATAAGTCTAAATATTCCTGTTACATTGCACAATGTTATGTCATAACTACGTAAAATTCTGCCAAATTAGGCGGCCCAAACTGTTGCAAATACAGTGGGGCAAAAAAGTATTTAGTCAGCCACCAATTGTGCAAGTTCTCCCACTTAAAAAGATGAGAAAGGCCTGTCATTTTCATCATAGGTACACTTCAACTATGACAGACAAAATGAGAAAAAAAATCTAGAAAATCACATTGTAGGATTTTTAATTAATTTATTTGCAAATTTTGGAGGGCAGAGTTGAGAACAAGTTCTCATTTACAGTTGCGACCTGGCCAAGATAAAGCAAAGCAGTTCGACACATACAACGACACAGAGTTACACATGGAGTAAAACAAACACAGTCAATAATACAGTATAAACGAGTCTATATCTTAAACCCACATGGTAGCAAAAACTAACTAGCAGAAGTTGTTAACAAGTTAGAAATGATTTAAACACACTTTGTTGTAGGCTACCATTTACTAGTTAACAAAAAATCATGTCATATAAAATGTATTCACTCCATCCGGTATTGTAATCAAAACCTACCAGAAAGCATGTAGTCCTTGGCTCAGACAGTTTAGTAGTGTGGGCTCAATAGGATCTCATTAGTATGCAAGATCTTGAGAATCAGCTATACATGTGATGGAAGAATGCACTATGCATGCAGAGGTTTGCCACAAGACCTAGAATTGCCTTGTGTATCCCACAAAAAAGGTTATAAGCTAACTTTTTTGAGCAAAATTTCCCAAATTCCAGGGCTTAACTTCCCATGGAAAATTTCCGGATATTTACCAGAAAGTTTCTGACCTTTTGCAAACCTAGCTGCCCTAGCTACTACTACCAGGTGCTTCTGCTGCCTCTACTCTGGAACAGGAGCAATGACTCTCATGCAGCTGCCCTGGCCAATGGGTTGGTTTGGTGGCTAGTCAGTCCACTGGGCCTGCATGCCTGGCAGCTTTTATAAATGGGGCATGCCCAAAACCTATATATATAAAATGACATTAATCATCGTCAATCACTGTCATATAAAATATGACGTCTGTGTCGTCAAACATCCCATTCTTATCGGCAGAGGCAACATCCTTGATTTCTCAAATGACTGCCTCGCAGTCCAGTGTGTCAAATCGGAGGGCCTGTTGTCCGGACCTCTGGCAGTGTCTATGGGGGTGCCACAGGGTTCAATTCTCAGGACGACTCTTTTCTCTATATAAATCAATGATGTCGCTCTTGCTGCTGGTGATTCTCTGATCCATCTCTACGCAGACGACACCATTCTGTATACTTCTGGCCCTTCTTTCGACACTGTTAACTAACCTCCAGACAAGCTTCAATGCCATGCAACTCCCATTCCGTGGCCTCCAACTGCTCTTAAATGCAAGTAAAACTAAGTGCATGCTCTTCAACCGATCTCTGCCCGCACCTGCCCTCCCATCCAGCATCACTACTCTGGACGGTTCTGACTTAGGTAGTTGTCCACATATCCTAAGTGTCTGGTTAGACTGTAAACTCCCCTTCCAGACTCACATTGAGCATCTCCAATCCAAAATTAAATCTAGAATCTGCTTTCTACTTCGCATCAAAGCATCCTTCACTCATGCTGCCGAACATACCGTCGTAAAAAACAGACTATCCTGCCGATCCTAGACTTCGGTGATGTCTTTTACAAAATAGCCTCCAACACTCTACTCAGCAAATTGGATGCAGTCTATCACAGTGCCATCCGTTTTGTCTCCAAAGCCCCATATACTACCCACCACTACAACCTATATGCTCTCGTTGGCTGGCCCTTGCTTCATATTCGTCGCCAGACCCACTGGCTCCAGGTCATCTAAGTCTTTGCTAGGTAAAATCCCCGCCTTATCTCAGCTCACTGATCACCATAGCAGCACCCACCCGTAGCACACGCTCCAGCAGGAATATTTCACTGGTTACCCCCAAAGCCAATTCCTCCTCTTTACTTTCCTTTCAGTTACCTGCTGCCAATGACTAGAACGAATTGCAAAAATCACTGACGCTTGAGACTTATATCTCCCTCACGAAATATAAGCACTAGCTGTCAGAGCAGCTCCCAGATCACTGCACCTCTACATAGCCCATCTGTAAACAGCCCATCCAACTTCCTCATCCCCATACTGTTATTTATTTATTTTTTGCTCATTAGCACCCCAGTATCTCTACTTGCACATCTATCACTCCAGTGTTTAATTGCTAAATTGTAATTAATAGGCCACTATTGTATATTCAATGTCCAATTTGTTATTGTTACCCATCTACCAATCACTGCCCTTCTTTATGAGGCTTTTGAACATCTCCCTGGTCTTTGTAGTTGAATCTGTACTTAAAATGAAATACTTGAAAAAATAAATAATGTCAACCCCTATTATTTCAATTATTTAGCCAAATTTGACTTCTGAACTGATTTAGGCTTGCCTAAACAAAGGGGGTGAATACTTATGTTATGACTTTATTTTAGTTATTAATTTGTAAACATTTGTAGAATTTTCTTTTCTCTATGACATTATCAAATATTTTGTGTAGATTAATGACAAAAAATATAATTACATCTATTTAAATCCCACTTTGTAACACAACAAAATGTGAAAAAAGTTCCAAGTGGTGTAGACTTTTTGTAGGCGCTATGTGTCAGAAGGGCTGCTGTATGCACACACACACACACACACACACACACACACACACACACACACACACACACACACACACACACACACACACACACACACACACACACACACACACACACACACACACACACACACACACACACACACACACACACACACACACACACACACACACAGGTCCATAATGTCTGGCTTTTTCAGTTCTGCCCACAAATCTTCTATGGGATTGAGGTCAGGACGTTGATGGCTACTCCAACAATACCTTGACTTTGTTGTCCTTAAGTCATTTTGCCACAGCTTTGGATGTATGCTTGGGGTCATTGTCCATTTGGAAGACCCATTTGCGACCAAGCTTTTACTTCCTGACTGATGTCTTGAGATGTTGCTTCAATATATCCACATAATTTTCCTCCTCATGATGCCATCTTTTGTGAAGTGCACCAGTCTTTGACAAGGCTTGCAAGCGTCCCCCTTTTTCCTCCAAGCATAACGATGGTCATTATGGCCAAACAGTTCTATTATTCTTTCATCAGACCAGAGGCCATTTCTCCAAAACGTACGATCTTTGTCCCCATGTGCAGTTGCAAACCGTATTTTGGCTTTTTATGGTAGTTTTTTAGCAGTGGCTTCTTCCTTGTTGAGCGGCCTTTCAGGTTATGTCAATATAGGACTCCTTTTACTGTGGATATAGATACTTTTGTTTATCTAGCATCGTCACATGGTTCTTTGCTGTTGTTCTGGGAATGATTTGCACTTTTTGCACCAAAGTACTTTAATCTCTAGGAGACCAAACGCATCTCCTTCCTGAGCGGTATGATGGCTGCGTGGTCCCATGGTGTTTATACTTGCGTACTGTTTGTACAGATGAACGTGGTACCGTCAGGCGTTTGGAAATTGCTCCCAAGGATGAACCGCACTATCGACCTGAGGTCTAGAACAGGATTCTAAAGTTTCGGAACTCTAGGTTTGACGGTTCTTTAAAAGTTTCAACAAGGTTAACTAATGCAGGCAGTGTATGTCTCTACGCACCCCAATACGTCCCTCCTTCCAAGCTGTGTGTGTGTGATTTCATTTTCCTTTGAAATTTTAAGGGAAAAATGACTGATTTACAGTTCATGGGGGTTGCCTAATCACACATGAAGTTTTGGACAGATCTGACTTTTTTAACCCTTCGAAACAGCCCCCGAGACACCAATTATGGCACTTCCGGTTGGCACAGGAAGCTATAAGTCAACACATATCCTCATTGGGGTATGCTTTTACAGAATCCTGAGTTTTAAGTCTTTACGTTAAGGACTGACTGATTTACACAGGGTTGAATGCACTATCAAACTGCAAGCAGGGTGTGGATATACACTTTTAGGGTGTTTTAACCACTTCCGGTTGGTACAGGAAGCTTAGAATGAACTCTGCACGGCCTCTAGAATATGGAAATGCCATTGCAGGCTCTGTGTGTCTTTAAAACCTCTTAGGGAGGCTGCGAATTTTCAGCCTTTTGTTAAAAATCACGCAACATTTCAGCGCCCTGATACTCATGCCAGGAATATAGTATATGCATATGATTAGTATGTGTGGATAGAAAACACTCAGACGTTTCTAACACTGGTTAAATCACGGCTGTGACTATAACAGAACGTGCATTTCATCAAAAAGTGCAGGAAAATCTGATCACTGAAAATGGGAAAATATATCCATGTGCCACTTCAACCAATTGTTAAAAGTGACCCACATAAAATGGGGCCGAGGTTGCAATTACCTACAGCTTCCACACGATGTCAACAGTCTTGTCATTTGTCTCGGATTTGTTTCTTGGTCAAACCGAAACAAGGCAGCCGATTTCTTCCGGTCTCCGACAGGATGTTTTGGTTGAGAAATATCCGGACATGATTTCAAGACGTGGAGCTATAGAATATACATCGCCCCGTGATCATTTTGATAGATTATTAACGTTTACTAATACCTAAAGTTGCATTACAAAAGTATTTCAAAGTGTTTTGTGAAAGTTTATCGTCGACTTTTTTAATTTAAAAAAATGACTTTGCGTTATCAAACTCAGTTTTTTCCTTGATTACACAGTCTTCATAGATCGATATCTAGGCTATATATGGACCGATTTAATAATAAAAAAAGACCCAAATAAATGTTTATGGGACATCTAGGAGTGCCAAGAAAAAAGCTTGTCAAAGGTAATGAATGTTTTAGATTTTATTTCTGCGTTTTGGGTAGCGCCGGCTACCGCAAAATCTGTCGTGTTAGGTGACGTTGCAGTATTTTGGGGGTACATGCTATCAGATAATAGCTTCTCATGCTTTCGCCGAAAAGCATTTTACAAATCTGACTTGGCGGATAGATTCACAACGAGTGTAGCTTTAATTCACTACCTTGAATGTGTATTTTAATGAAAGTTTAATGAAAGTTTGAGTTTTATTAAAAACTATAGGTGGCGCTTTGAAATTCCGCTGAGTGATGTTCCTGCATGGAAACTGTATTCTGCGTCATCCTTAAGATGTTTTAACTTCTTTGTGGGATTTTCCGGGACAGCGGAAAAATGACCAAAATGTGATTATTTTATAAAACGGAAACCGAATGTCCGAGAAAGTTCGTTTGATGACTTCCCGGTAGGTCTGGCCCTACTGCACGGCCCGACAACGACGCAAATTTTACAAACATTTTCGGACGTCTAGTAAGGGACCGTACATTTGCAATATGGACTTTCTCACTAACCATACAGCAAATGTCAAAATGTTCTCTTAAGGTATGTAAACTTCCGACTTCAACTGTATGTGGCGTATAGGCCAGTGTGAGTGAATTTGTGTGTGTTCTTTTGAGCAAGAACTATTCATTTATCGGATTTCAAACCAGTCATGCAGGTATTAGCGGCTGCTAGAGCAGATAGGGATTGGATGATAAATGCTAGGCTTAATCTGTGTTCCGGAAACAAGTCCGCTGATAGTCTGCCCTGTGAGTTTGAAGGTATTTCGTACTCAATCGGCTTCTTTGTGTTTATGTCAAACCCTACTAATCTGTGTGTGTCTTACATGTGCAGGCAGACTGATCCACTGGAAAGCACCTTTTCGGGAGGTAGACAAGGACAGAGCGGTGGTACACGTCTCAGAGGCTTTGAGACCCAGGGCTTGCCGATCTAGTGGGTTGCTGCCAAAAACCAACACGGAAAGAGCCTGAAACAGTTTGCCTGGGTGGCAGCATCACATCTTCAGACCCAGGAAAATGGCACGCCTGGGAGGCAGTCAAAACCAGAAAGCTGCATGCTTGGGGGACAGTCACTTACATTAAACAGCACAGCGGCAGGCCTGAATGGTTTGGGGAACTTAAGAGGAGCGCGCTGCTTTAGGGGCTGAGATGGACTAATAAGGGAGCCTGGGTTGCATCATCGGCCAATAATAGCTCACCACGAGGAAAGGGCTGTAAGAAGAACAGTAAGACCCAGCAGAGCGCGGTGATCAGAACAATCCACAGGTGAGTTCTCTGGTTCCTTCCCACTTGGCCCTTTCTCACCGCCTTATGATGCAGTGGGTGAAACGACAGAAGTAGTAGGAATAGAGCCTAGTTGGATAGCTCAGAGCTTCAGCTCTTTTATATTCGTATCTGCACATGGAATTTGAGTCGACTAACTTATTTCCCAACATGAGTAGCCTGAGTAAACCAGTCCATCCACTGCCTCTTGTGTGTTGTCTGGCTGTGGCGTTAATCCACTGGAAGCTCCCTTTACCTCTGACCCTTTGATTGGCTAATCCTCCTTGACCCGCCAGGTGGCGTGAAGGTTTCTGGGAGAGAGATTCAAAGTGGAGGAGGGAGCTAGACTGTCTGCGATCGAAGTGACTGGTCCAACTGAACAGGGCCCATGTTCAAAAAGCATCTCTTAGTAAGAATGCTGATGGAGGATCAGGTCCTCCTTTTCCATATAATCCTATTCATTATCTCTTAAAGGTTAAACTGATCCAAGATCAGCACTCTTTATGAATACTCGACCTGGTCCTTTGTTCGAGCCCTTTTCTGTATGCCTTTTAACATGGCTGTGCTAGTGCACTCCGGATTGTTTGTTTGTGGGGCTATGGTTATATCCCACTGCTGACACCAATCTGGCACATTTGGTGTGGACACACCTCGGAGTTGATGTTTGACTGTTGTGCGTCATAGTCTAAGACAAGATCAGAAACCAGAACCCTAGGCCGACCAATCAGAGAGGCTCCTGCCATGGAGAGTTCACCTTACGGAACTTGTGGAAAGCTGTGTGTTTGTGAGCGTGCTAGCATGTGTGCTTCTGTGTGTGCTCGCATCTGTGTGTCCGTTTGTGTCCGTCTGTCTGTGTGCATGTGTTAGGGCCGGGACTATACCAGTATTATGATACTTAGTTAGTATCATGGCAAGGAAACAAAACACAAAGTGTATGTAACTTTTTGGGGGAGAACATCCCTAATGTTGGAAACAAACATTATGTTGTCATACAGACTCACGTGTTTATTTTACAAGCAGCAGGTTTTTGAAGGACCAAAGAGTTTGGTATGCTTCGCCTTTACATTTTTTGGCATGGAAAGAATATTGTGATACTGGTATCGTCAAAGTGTTTGTGTCTGTCTCTGTGTGTGTGTGTGTCCGTGCCTGCTGAAGCTCAGCGTGTGTCCAGACTACAAAGTGCAAACCGGGTTAAAGGTAGATGCTTTCATCATACAGATCAATGTTACCAGTCAGAGACGACAAGCAGGTCGCCTGGAGAATCTATGACACTTGCCTATATCCCTACAACTAGTGTTGTCATGATACCAGAATTTTGACTTGGATACCTACACCAGGTTTAGTATTGCACTATTCAATACCAAAACAATACCACACAAAAAAAGAAGGCGCATTAGCCAATGTCACAGAATGGCACTTGATCCAGACAAAAAAACTCAGCTACTGCTCTTTCATTCCAATTGAACATTTTTCTGTCAATTATTGAGGCAGCCATGTATGCATTAATTGAATCAATTATACAATAAATGTTACTTTTAGTTTTACCAATCTAATTGCAAAACAGCACAATGCTAATAATTTTTTGAATGGTAAGTCTCTATTGATAAACTGAGTAAATCAAAAGGTAGCCTAGGTCTGTCTATTCACAATACTTTACAATACAGGTCAGTGCATATTATTCAATAGCAGTATGTGCATGCATTGATTTTTATTGAGCTTGTTTTAGCTGATTCAAGGGGCTACAGATGACAAATAATCACTTCCATTTAGGACTTATTTTATTGGAAACTTTAAAGAGAAGGAAAGTTGGCTTACAATTAACTACCGGGATCTTCTTGCGTTGTAATGTGTTCTGGCCTGTAAGGACATTGTTTTGTGAAAACAGTAATGAACAGTTTCTACATTTCTACATGCCGTGTTGCATTATTCAAGTGTGTCAATTGCATGGGGACTGGGGAGCAAATGCAGCCCAGACAGCTCTGGCAATGAATGAGTAAGTGGATCAGGCTTTGCTCTTCGCACTATAAATGGGCTGTGGACTTGATCCTCTCAATCTCTTTAGACATATTTGACAGAAGTACCGAATGTAACAGTCCAGTCTCTATTGGGTAGAGATGGGCTGGGTGTTCTGGGGAAGGAATGTGACAGCCTGCCTGGGCCAGATGGAGATTGTTATTGTGTTTGTGGGGGGCCTTGTGGCTCGTGAAAAGAGGGCATGGTCTTCAACTCATTAACATCCGGTCTCCTACCCTAAACCAGGCTCCCTCCCTGTACATTAGATACACTGAGTGTTTTTTGGGTGGATGGAGGGAGTGATGGAGGGCGAGGCACCATTGAGGCACCAGCGAGGTGTAGACTGCTCCCAGATGGCCAGGCCTGCATCGGGGTTTGAGAGCAAAACATTCTCAACACTTCATAAATCCCACCTGGGGCCTACTGCTCTACTGCTGCGGCTGCTGGGGAGTTTCAGGCCAAACACACTCCGGAACCCTGTGGAACATTCCGCCCACCACACCACTGCTCTGAAATAATACTGACTGGTCTAGCCCTGGTCGTGGCCGCGGTCATGAGCACTGGATTGTTCCACAGATAGACCTACAGTATAGTTAAAGTAAACCTTCATGCTCCATTATGACATTTGGCCTGTAGTCAGTCAGATTCCTGATTTAAAGGAACAGTTCACACCAAAATGAATGTTTATTGAGGCCCTGAAAGGGGTGAAATGTTTGAGATGAGTTCATGGCATGACCCATGCCATCTGTTGTGTGGATGAGGCTGTATATCTTATGTCATAATTTCCCACCACTGCGACCTGTATGCTCTCGTTGGCTGGCCCTCGCTACGTATTCATCGCCAAACTCACTGGCTCCAGGACATCTGTAAGTCTTTGCTAGGTAAAGCCCTGCCTTATCTCAGCTCACTGGTCACCATAGCAGCGCACACCCATAGCACACCCTCCACTGGTCATCCCCAAAGCCAACACCTCCTTTGGCCACCTTTACTTCCAGTTCTCTGCTGCCAATGACTGGAACAAATTGCAAAAATCACTGAAGCTGGAGACTTATCTCCCTCACTAATGTTAAGCATCAGCTGTCAGAGCAGCTTACCTGTACACAGCCCATCTGTAAATAGCACACCCAACTACCTTATCCCCATATTGTTATTTTTTGTTGTTGCTCTTTTGCACCCCAGTATCTCTACTTGCACATCATCATCTGCACATCTATCACTCCAGTGTTAATACCAAACTGTAATTATTTCGCCACTATGGCCTATTTTTGCCTTGCCTCCCTAATCTTACTACATTTGCACACACTATAGATAGATTTTTCTATTGTGTTATTGACTGTACATTTGCTTATCCCATGTGTAACTCTGTGTTGTTGTTTTTGTCACACTGCTTTGCTTTATCTTGGCCAGGTCGCAGTTGTAAATGAGAACTTGTTCTCAACTGGCCTACCTGGTTAACCTTTCTGGCGCAGGCCTTCCGCTAGCAACCCACCTCTACAACATCCAGTGAAGTTGCAGAGCGCCAAATTCAAAATACAGAAAGTCATAATAAACATTCATCAGAAATACAAGTGTTATACATCGGTTTAAAGATTAACTTCTTGTTAATCCAGCCGCTTTGTCAGATTTCAAAAAGGCTTTACGGCGGACAGTAAAGGAATTACAAAAGTCAGAAATAGCGATTAAAATGAATCACTTACCTTTGAAGATCTTCATATGGTTGCAGTCACAAGAGTCCCAGCTACACAATAAATGCTGGTTTTGTTCGATTAAAGTCCCTCCTTATATCCCAAAAGCTCCATTTTGTTGCCGCGTTTTGTTCAGTAATCCACTGGCTCAAAGGCAGTCAAAACATGCAGACGAATACATCCTAATAGTACCGGTAAAGTTCGTAGAAACATGTCAAACAATGTTTATAATTAATCCTCAGGTTGTCAATTGTTTAAATAATCTATAATATTTCAACCGGACAATAGCGTATTCAATAGAAAGGAAACAGAACGAAGGGCGCGCACTCGGTCATGCTCGCAAACCAGCACTGCATGATTCTACAGTCCACTAAGAGAAAGGTCTCATCCTTCTTCATTTTTCAGAAAACAAGCCTGAAACAATGTCTAAAGACTGTCAACATCTAGTGGAAGCCATAGGAACAGCAATCTGGGTCCAAACCCATTAGATACTCTATAGGCATTCAATTGAAAATACCCACATCAAAAAAATCCCACATCCTGGATGAATTTACCTCAGGTTTTTGCCTGCCATATCAGTTCTGGTTTACTCACATACATTATTATAACAGTTTTGGAAACTTTAGAGTTTTCTATCCAAATCTACCAATTATATGCATATGTATTACTTCGGGCACGCTTCTCATCCAGACGTCGAAATACTGCCCCCAAGCCATAAGAAGTGAAATAAAGGGGGGAAAAATCAAACTTTTTAAATGGTGCCTATATTTCCCATTTATTTGGGATTGAGGATTATAGCTGGATATACACAGCAGATGGTGTGGAACTCATCTCAACGTTTGAGATCCTAAAAAATCTGAAATAACTTTGATTCTGTAGTGAACTATCCCTTTACGGAGCCATAAAGTCCAGCAAATGTTAGCCTCACGGCTCTGTCGACTTGTCAGACAGACTGATGGATGCATGGCGAACAAGTGTTAGCTTCACGGCTCTGTCGACTTGTCAGAGAGACTGATGGATGCATGGCGAACAAGAATTCACACCCACACACTATATCAAGTCAGAAACCAGCATGTACAGTATATCAAGTCTGAGAGCAGCCCATATTTTAATAGCAGGCCTGGTCTGCCTAGCACCAGCCAACAGGTCTGGCTTCTATTCCCTCCAAGCCTCAGTTTCATACCCATCACACATGATAAACTTCAGCTTCAAGTTTGGAAATCTGCCATTGATGTCCAGTTGTTGACGTGTCCACAGAAGTATTTCACAATTTTAATGACATGCAGAACCCCCCAACGCATACAAAATTGGCAATGCCTTTCCTGAAGTTGGAATCCGTTGGGGTGAAACTGACACGTCGGTTTGCGACATTACAACAACAAAGAGATTACTTTAAGCTAAACAACCAACACTGTTGTACATCATTGCACGCACAATAGAACAGCTCCCGAGTGGCACAGCGTTCTAAGGCACTCAGTGCTAGAAGCGTCACTGTTTCAATTCCAGGCTGTATCACAACCGGCCATGATTGGGAGTCCCATAGGGTGGCTCACAATTGGCCCAGCGGATTTAGTCTCCTTTTCATAAAAATTACAGAAACAATAACCAATGCGACCAGTGACGCTTTTTTACCTTTTGTAAATTCCCCTAGTAATGTCTCCGCTTTATAATAAAGTTGGATTGATTGATAAAGATCAGTGATGTAAACTACTCAAGTAAAAATACTTTTAAGTACTACTTAAGTAGTTTTTGGGGGTATCTGTACTTTATTTCACAATTTATATTTTTGACTACTTTTACTTCATTCCATTCCGAAAGAAAATTATGTATTTTTTACTCCGTACATTTTCCCTGACACCCAAAAACTACTTGTTACATTTTGAATGCTTAGGAATGGTACAATTCACGCACTTATCAGGTGAACATGCCTGGTCATCCTACTGCTTCTGATCTGGTGGTCTCACTAAACACACATGCTTGGTTAGAACATTATGTCTGAGTGTTGGAGTGTCCCCCTGGCTATCAGTAAATGAAGAAAATCGGCCATATGGTTTGCTTAATATAAGGAATTTGAAATTATGTATGCTTTTACTTTTGATACTTAAGTATGATAAGTAAATGTAATTGCTAAAAGAGTCCTGTCTACTAACCTGTCCTTAATTTCTACCAGTATTTATTACTGAGAATTAATATATTGTATGTTCTCTGTAAGGATGACCCACTGATTGCAGCTTGTTACCGTGCTGACACACTGACAGCGGGAGGCGTGATGTCTGCCTGTAGTCTGGGGATTCAACTTTAACCCATTTGGAATGCCTCAACCTTAATTAACAAACACAACAAGTTGTTGATTACTCCCCTACAAACACACACACACACGCATTACACCTCTGCCTATCTGTGCGGATGAGATGTGGAAGACAGACAAAGTGAAGTAGAGAATCTTAGACATGGTTAGGCTCACTTGTTAACACTTTACAACTGGACTGGGGGGGTTCGGTGTTAGAGGTGTGTATGGGTAAAGTTTGACTGTATGTTGTGGTTGTGTTTTTTCCGAGACCTGAGAGAGCAAGATTTTCAAAACATAAACATAAGTTTCCAAACATGCAAGGTTAGCTCCGAGGTTTGGTGTGCTTTCTGCTTCCTCCCACAAACCTATCCCCATATTCCTGCCGATATTGCCTTTGCAATCACTCAGGGTCTTTCATGTCCATTGGCCAGTGCAGCCTCGCCTTTTGAAGAAAATTGTTCGCGGTCATGCAAGGGCGGCAGGGTAGCCTAGTGGTTAGAGTGTTGGACTAGTAACCGGAAGGTTGCAAGTTCAAACCCCCGAGCTGACAAGGTACAAATCTGTCGTTCTTCCCCTGAACAGGCAGTTAACCCACTGTTCCTAGGCTGTCATTGAAAATAAGAATGTGTTCTTAACTGACTTGCCAAGTTAAATAAAGGTAAAAAAATAAAAAGATTATGTCTATAAGGAAACCAGAGACCCTCCACCACACAACCTCTGTCCTTCCTTACCCAGTCACCTCCCCCTGGAGAACAATATAGGTATCTATGCACTGGCTGCATCCCAAATGGCACCCAATTTCCTATATAGTGCACTACTATATAGTGCTCTATAGGCCTTGATCAAAAGTCGTGCACTATAAAGGGAACAGGGTGCCATTTGGGACGCAGATCCATCTGTATGTTCTGTATTGCTCATTTAACACTAGTCTTTCTGAAGCATTCATTATAGTAAAAACAGTATATTAGCATTCATTACAGTAACAATCGTATCTTTTGTGATTCACAGCACGTTCAACAGTCAAGCTTCTGTTTTCACGAAAGGGGGAGGGGGGGGTGAGAGGTTTTATTTCCCTTCTCAGCAGCACCATTGATCTCTATCTCTTGATGGTGTATATGGAATGTTCTAATGTTTGATGGTGTACTGTGAACACTGGAATGCAAATTGCCAGCCTCACTGCAAAGGTGTGTGTGTGTGTGTGTGTGTGTGTGTGTGTGTGTGTGTGTGTGTGTGTGTGTGTGTGTGTGTGTGTGTGTGTGTGTGTGTGTGTGTGGCACTCTCGCATTGTGCTCCTACTCTTACCTGAGTGCTTTGTCACATTCTCTCTCTCTCTCTCTCTCATACACACACACACACACACACACACACACACACACACACACACACACACACACACACACACACACACACACACACACACACACACACACACACACACACACACACACACACACACACAGACACTCCGGTTGCAGCTTTAATTTTTTTTCATGTAACCTTTATTTAACTAGGCAAGTCCGTTAAAAACAAATTCTTATTTACATTGACAACCCACTGTTCTCAGGTAGGCCGACATTTCTACCTTGTCAGCTCAGGGATTCGATCCAGCAACCTTTCAATTACTGGCCCAACATTCTAACCACTAGGCTACCTGCCACCCCAGCTAGGGGAAGAGGATTCCCTGCGCTGTGTGTTTGGGTGGTGACGCAGCCAGGCAGGGGTTTTGGGCATGCCCCATTTATAAAAGCTGCCAGGCATGCAGGCTGAGTGGACTGACTAGCCACCAAACCAACCCATTGGCCAGGGCAGCTGCCTGGGAGTCATTGCTCCTGTTCCAGAGTAGAGGCAGCAGAAGCACCTGGTAGTAGTAGCTAGGGTTGCAAAAGGTCAGAAACTTTCTGGTAAATATCCGGAAATTTCCATGGGAAGTCCTGGAATTTGGGGAATTTTGCTCCATTTATTTTGCTTATAACAGTGAACCTTTTTTTTGGGATACACAAGGCAATTCTAGGTCTTGTGGCATACCTCTGCATGCATAGTGCATTCTTCCATCACATGTATAGCTGATTCTCAAGATCTTGCATACTAATGAGATCCTATTGAGCCCACACTACTAAACTGTCTGAGCCAAGGACTACATGCTTTCTGGTAAGTTTTGATTACAATACTGGGTGGAGTGAATATATTTTATATGACATGATTTTTTGTTAACTAGTAAATGGTAGGCTACAACAAAGTGTGTTTAAATCATTTCTAACTTGTTAACAATTTCTGCTAGTTCGTTTTTGCTACCATGTGGGTTTTAGCTTGCTTGAGCCTGCTAACTGCTTGTTAATTCACCTGTTTCCGTACATGTTTCATTTTAAAACATTACCAAGGAGTTGTTTAATCTAATTTCTTAACTATTTATTTGTACATGGAATTGTATTAGTTTTTGTTTTTTACACAGGCACTATCTGATGTGTGGAGACATTTCACTGCAGCTAATGTAGAGAGCTGTGTACATTTGCAAATACTGTGCCAAATCATATGTGAAGAATGCAACAAAGATTCAGAATCATTTGGCCAAGTGCGTAAAGTTCCCTCAGCGCTCACAATTCCTAACATTTAATCCTAGTAAAAATCCCCTGTCTTAGGTCAGTAAAGGATCACCATTTTATTTTATTTTCACTTTCTCAGTTGGTCAGAAGTTTACATACACTCAATTAGTATTTGGTAGCATTGTCTTTAAATTGTTTAACTTGGGTCAAACATTTCGGGTAGCCTTCCACAAGCTTCCCACAATAAGTTGGGTGAATTTTCGCCCATTCCTCCTGACAGAGCTACTGTAACTGAGTTCGGTTTGTAGGCCTCCTTGCTTGCACAGGCCTTTTCAGTTCTGCCCACACATTTTCTATGGGATTGAGGTCAGGAATTTGTGATGGCCACTCCAATACCTTGACTTTGTTGTCCTTAAGCCATTTTGCCACAACTTTGGTAGTATGCTTGGGGTCATTGTCCATTTGAAAGACCCATTTGCGACCAAGCTTTAACTTCCTGACTGATGACTTGAGATATTGCTTCAATATATCCACATAATTTTTTCTCCCTCATGATGCCATCTAGTTTGAGAAGTGCACCAGTCTCTCCTGCAGCAAAGCACTCCCACAACATGATGCTGCCACCCCCGTGCTTCACGGTTGGGATGGTGTTTTTCAGCTTGCAAGCCTCCCCCTTTTTTTCTCCAAACATAACAATGGTCATTATTGCCAAACGGTTCTATTTTTGTTTCATCAGACAAGAGGACATTTCTCCAAAAAGTACGATCTTTGTCCCCATATGCAGTTGCAAATCCGCAGTCTGGCTTTTTTATGGTGGTTTTGGAGCAGTGGCTTCTTCCTTGCTGAGCGGTCTTTCAGGTTGTCAATATAGGACTCGTTTTACTGTGGATATAGATACTTTTGTACCTGTTTCCTCCAGCATCTTCACAAGGTCCTTTGCTGTTGTTCTGGGATTGATATGCACTTTTCGCACCAAAGTACATTAATCTCTAGGAGACTGAACGCGTCTCCTTCCTGAGCGGTATGATGGCTGCATGGTCCCATGGTGTTTATGCTTGCGTACTCTTGTTTGTACAGATGAACATGGTACCTTTAGGCGTTTGGAAATTACTTCCAAGGATGAACCAGACTTGTGGAGGTCTACCATTTTTTTTCTGAGGTCTTGGCTGATTTCTTTAGATTTTCCCATGATGCCAAGCAAAGAGGCACTGAGTTTGAAGATAGGCCTTGAAATACATCCACAGGTACACCTCCAATTGACTCAAATGATGGCCATTAGCCTATCAGAAGCTTCTAAAGCCATGACATCATTTTCTGTAATTTTTTTATTTCATGACCTTTCAGAACCACTTGTCAAACAGATTAACGTATCGGCGTTTCCTTTTTTTAAGCGATTTATACAGGTAATTTGAAGAGGTTAAAGTTCTGTTTTCTCTACCGGAAGTTGATGCTGTTGCTATGCAAATGGCGGACGGAAGACAGGGTGGTGCGGCAGGTGCCGCTTCTCATTCGAATGCTGTAATTTTATCTAAACCATCAGTTGTACGTCGATCCCAGTTAAGTAACTCATGCAAAGAGTTAAAGCGCAATAATGCGTTTTATCTCCAGAACTCTGCCATTATTGTCAGTTATGTAGCTGCTCTACTGATAATCTCAGTGCGTCCTTGCTGGGTTGCCACAATCAGTCTACTACCGGAGAATATCAACACCAAACACATTGGTTCACCGTTCCACGGGAGCGGACAGTACACAGCATACCATAATGTTCTGAATAATGGCTAAGTCTATCTCGCTCCTTATTCTACTGAACCGCTTAGCCGTAACAAACACAAGTCCAACATTTATCGGAAACTGTTAAATTACCTGTTCACTACCCTCCTGCTCTCCGGGGATGTACAACTCAATCCTGGGCCCAATATCACCGAGCCAGTGATACGCACCGGAGTGGAGAGCGGTGGAAGGCCTCGCCCACTGGTCGTCGCCTCTGTGGAGGTGGGTGAGTGCTATGGTCCTATGGTTTCTCTCGACTCACCTGGCTCCAGGATAGATTTTGACTCTTCAAACATACCAGAGTCGCTATATGCGATCCCTGACTCTGCTTCTGGTACGCAAGCTATTTTAATTAGTTCCCCGCATCCAGTGCAGGCAGGAGGGATTGTTAATTGCACTACCGAACTGCCCCTAATCAAAACTAAACAAAACGGCCTAAACCCAGCCGTCAGAAAACACAGAAAATGTAACTTTTTTCAATGTGTCAATCACTCTCGAGTCATCTGGGACCCACGAGCTAAGCCCAAGGGACTACTAGGGGGGCACTTGAACATTCATACTGTCATTCCAAAAAGTGATCAATCAATTCAACATCTACTCACAGACTCCAACCTTGACTTTCTCTGCCTCTCAGAGACATGGCTCCATAAACACTCTCCATATGCTGCTTTGATTGTGCCTGGCTACAATGTTTTCAGGAGAGACAGGATTGAAGGAAGAGGAGGGGGTGTGATGATTTACATTAAAGAACATATCCGATGTAAACAAATTGAGTGGTCATGTGATAATGAACTAGAATGTATTGGCCTGAACGTTACACTGTCTCCCCAAATGTCTTTTACCCTCATTGGAATGTATAGGCCACCTTCCACCAAAAGTGTGTTTTTGATCAGTTTAATACCATGCTTAGGGAATGTGATTTTGGGAAAGAGGTCATCTTAATGGGAGATTTTAACATTAATTATGAAGACAAGTGTTGTAGGAAAACCCTCAAACGGATCACTAATACATTTGACCTTACACAGCTAGTTAAAGGGCCAACCAGGGTGACTTGTTGCTCTAAAACACAGATTGATTTGGTGTTCAGTAATAAACCAGAGAGAGTGACTAAATCATTCAATATGGTTACTGGGCTGTCTGATCATAATCTGACACTTATAGCCAGAAAGCTGTCTAAAGAGCAGGTTTAACCTCTCTACTGTTAGAAAGCCGGATCAACTCAGAATACCTAAGAGTGAATTAAACTATTTTGAAAAAGCAATTAAGGGAATAAACTGGAATGATCTCTTGTCCTATACAGACGTGGAAGCTGATAGTCAGGTTTTTCTATCCACAATCCAGACTACAATGAATGGCTTCCTAAAGAAAATCAAATCCAAACCTGGCCAAAAGAGCACTCTTCCTTGGCTAAATGGAGAAATCTGGAAATTGATGAAAGAACTAGATTATGCTCTAAAAACAGCCATAAAATCTAAATTAGAGCATGACAGACGTAGGTTTACCATGTTGAGAAATAAGGTGATAAAAGAAATCAGACAGGCCAAGGCAAACTTTTTTATTAACATAATTGGTGAAGCAAAGGGAAATTCTAAATTGATATGGGAGAATCTAAAAAAGTTAACAGGGAAAGACCATAGTAACACTGCAAAAAGACTAGAAATCATGGTGAATAACAATCTAACACAGGATGCAGTTGAAATAGCAACAGCCTTCAATTCCTACTTTATTGACTCTGTCAGGTTACTGACACAGAACCCCTCCACTGATTTCTTGGGCTCAGTGCTAGTGAATGACACTCAACCTGTCTTCATCATAAGGGAGGTTTCTGAGTCAAAGGTGAACAAGGTGATTAGCTCACTAAAGAACTCTAAAGTCAAAGATGTGTTTGGGATGGACTCTACCTTTCTTAAAAACTACAAAGAGGCACTCATTGGCCCCATTACTAAGGTCACCAACACATCTATTGGTCTCGGTGTGTTTCCAAGGGTATGGAAGTCGGCCATAATAACGGCCATCTTTAAATCAGGCGACCCTGCTGACGTGAGTAACTACAGGCCCATTAGTATACTAACTGTGGTGTCAAAGGTTGTTGAAAAGTGTGTAGCAGAATAACTGATTGCCCACCTCAATAACAGCCCCTTCACATTACACTCCATGCAGTTTGGCTTCAGAGCGAAACACTCCACAGAAACGGCCAACTGCTTTCTTCTGGAAAATGTTAAGTCCAAGATGGACAAAGGGGGTGCTGTTGGGGCTGTGTTTCTGGACCTAAGGAAGGCTTTTGATACTGTTAACCATGAGATTCTCATCACAAAATTGTCCAAGTTCAACTTTTCCCCTGATGCCTTGAGATGGATGAAATCATACCTTGAAGGCAGAACTCAGTGTGTCAGAGTGAGCAATGAGCTGTCGCCCACTCGTAGCTATGATGTGGGCGTGCCCCAAGGGTCAATACTGGGGCCCTTCCTGTTCAGCCTGTACATTAATGATCTGCCTTCTGTCTGTACTGGGTCTGAAGTTCAAATGTATGCAGATGATACAGTGATATATGTGCATGCAAAGAGCAAACAACAAGCTGCACAAGAACTCACTACTGTAATGGTCCAGGTTACAAAGTGGCTCAGTGACTCGTGTTTGCATCTCAATGTGAAAAATACTGTTTGCATGTTCTTCCCAAAGAGGGCAACAGATGCTACTGAGCCAGATGTCTATGTGTCAGGGGAGAAGCTCCAGGTGGTATCCGATTTTAAGTACCTTGGCATCATACTTGATTCCAACCTCTCTTTTAAAAAGCATGTGAAAAAGGTAATTCAAATAACTAAATTCAATCTAGCTAATTTCCGATTTATACAAAATTGTTTGACTACAGAGGTAGCAAAACTGTACTTCAAATCTATGATACTCCCCCACTTAACATACTGCTTGACGAGTTGGGCCCAAGCTTGCTGTACAACATTAAAACCTATTCAGTCTGTCTACAAACAGGCTCTCAAAGTGCTTGATAGGAAGCCCAATAGCCATCATCATTGTCACATCCTTAGAAAACATGAGCTGAGTCAAAGGTGAGTCAGAGTTGGGAAAATCTTGTGAAATACACCGACGCATGTCTTGTATTCAAGATCCTTAATGGCCTGGCTCCCCCTCCACTCAATATTTTTGTTAAACAGAAAACCCAGACATATGGCAGCAGATCCACAAGGTCTGCCATGAGAGGTGACTGTATAGTTCCCCTAAGGAAAAGCACCTTTAGTAAATCTGCATTCTCTGTGAGAGCTTCCCATGTCTGGAATACACTGCCATCAGACACACATAACTGCACCACATATCACACTTTCACAAAATGCTTGAAGACATGGCTAAAGGTCAATCAGATTTGTGAACATGGTCCCTAGCTGTGTGTTGCCGCTTTCCATGTTGTCTGTAGCTTGTAAGGTGTGGAAACACTTTGTTGCTTTTATGAATTTTGTCTTGCTGCTTTTTTCTCTATGTTGCTCTGTCTGTATGCTATGTCTTGCTTGTCCTATGTTGCTATGATGCTATGTCTATGGTGCTATTGTCTATATTGTAATTGTTTTTAATAACCTGCCCAGGGACTGCGGTTGAAAATTAGCCGGCTGGCTAAAACCGGCACTTTTACTGAAACGTTGATTAATGTGCACTGTCCCTGTAAAAATAAAATAAACTAAACTAAACTTCAACATTCCAGCAATGTCGAATGGCTAGCTATGAATGTAAGCTTGCCATTGATATATTAGAGGGTATACAGTGCATTTGGAAAGTATTCAAATATTTTTCAAAATCTTTGCAAATGTATACAGAAATACCTTATTTAGACCCTTTGCTATGAGACTTGAAATTGAGCTTAGGTGCATCCTATTTCCATTGATCATCCTTGAGATGTACCTACAACTTGATTGTTGTAGTAAACTCAATTGATTTGGAAAGGCACAAACCTGTCTCAATAAGGTCCCACAGTTGACCGTGCATGTCAGAGCAAAAACCAAGCCATGAGGTCGAAGGAATTGTCCGTAGAGCTCCGAGACAGGATTGTGGCGAGGCACAGATCTGGGGAAGGGTACCAAAAAATGTCTGCAGTATTGAAGGTCCCCAAGAACAGTGGCCTCCTCCATTCTTAAATGGAAGAAGTTTGGAACCGCCAAGACTCTTCCTATACAGCTGGCCACCCGGCCAAACGGAGCAATTGGGAGAGAAGGGCCTTGACCAAGAACCCAATGGTCATTCTGACAGAGCTCCAAGTTCCTCTGTGGAGATGGGAGAACCTTCCAGAAGGACAACCATCTCTGCAGCACTCCACCAATCAGACCCTTATGATAATGTGGCCAGACAGAAGCCACTTCTCAGTAAAAGGCACATGACAGCCTGCTTGGAGTTTGCCAAAAGGCACCTGAAAGACTCTCAGGTCATGAGAAACAAGATTCTCTGGTCTGTTGAAACTAATATTTAACTATTTGGCCTGAATAACATGTCAAAAATATATATTAGAAACTGATTTGTTTATTATTATTTTAGGACATGGAAAACTTGTAAAATTATCATTTTTTTGTGTTGGTATTTGTGGTACAATGCATAATGTCTAATCAAATAATAATAATTATGAAATAGATAAGTACAGATCCTAATCTCAGTGATCCAAGAGCACATTTCTTGAAAAATGACACTTGAGAATGCTTGGGTCAAATGTCAGTTTCGCTAGAATGACCCATGTGTATTAGAGCGAGGTTTAAGTGCCCTGTTCAAAGACCATTCCATTAAGCAATAACCAAAGAGAGGGAGCGCTACACGGTACAATATTGGAGTGAGAGAAATATAGAGCTACTCAATCAAGAGACAGACCAATGCTATATATAGAGAGAGAGGGAGAGAGCTGTAGAGTAAGACACACAGAGAGAATGCAATTAAGCAGGAAAGAAAAGAGAAAAAAAAGTCAGATCAGTAGCCAGAAAATGTATGAAAATTGTGCCTCAGTAATACTTAGTAGGCTAATTTCCTGCCTCGAGGCATGTACACAGACATTTTATTTGACTCTGCAATAAATCACAGCATAGTAATTGAGAGGAGCAAGAAATGTGCACAGAAGATAGACATGTAAAGGCTAGGGATAAATGAAAATAAAATAATTGAGATAAACAAACAATAGCCAGAAAGGCTATTGTAGGAAAATAAATGGTAGTGGAAGGAGAGTGCAAAAGAGAGAATAAAGGAGAGATTGACGAGAAAGGGGAAAGAAGGAGTGAAGGTATAAGATGACATGGGGCAGTTATCCAGTATAGCTGAAGTCCTCCATGGTCCATTGGTTTTGTGCAGCTAGCCTAGACAAAGCTATATGTTATGCTAATGCTAGTAGACCTACACACAGCCAATGCAGGCTAGCAAGCTAGCTGAAACATTGTTATCTGGGTCATTCTACAGAAGTGGTTCAAATTACAAATTTGTATCCTATTTTTCCCAAACATTCAGCAACCATGTGTTACAACGTACAGTATGTCAGATAGACATCAAATACTCACACAATTTGTAATGAAAATGTTAAATGAATTCCTTACTAGGCAGTACATTTGACACTACTCAAACATGTTGCAATAAAGGGAGAACCAATAACCCTAACCACACTATTGATTATTATAAAGTCAGTCTCATCTGTAACTGAACATTTCAAGATGGTAGGAAAAAAATGTATGTCACAGAATGAAGAGTACTGCAATAGTTTTCTGTGAGTTGAGTTTGATTCCTGCCCACAGCTGGCAGCACCGAAGTAATCATCAATTCGGAGCGCAGCTGCATGCAACCAGATATTACTACCCATGGTCAATTTGGTTAGACATTTGATATCCCTATAGGGCTAGTTAGGGATCATCAGTATTACACCATGTATATAGGACAAGGTCAACAGCTCAATTTCTATTACTTAACTCAAACCAACACTTAAGTTTAGAAATTCATATAGAATATGTAGAATTAAGTTAATGAGGCAACTAAAAGACATGCAAAATGAAAATATCATCCCATTTACAGGCTAGCTAAGTGTGGCAAGCTAGCTAAAGTTTTAGCTAATGTTAGCGTAGCTAGTGCTAGCTACCTCATTACAACTTAGTTAGGTCCTAACTCATACAAGTGTATTGTCCAGATACTGCTGGTTATGTAACATTATCATTTGATAATACTAGTGATGTAGGCTAGCTAGCTACAGGATAGCTAATGTTGGCTAAATGTGTATTTTTTTAAACCTTTTATTTAACTAGGCAAGTCAGTTAAAAACAAATTCTTATTTTCAATGACAGCCTACGAACAGTGGGTTAACTGCCTTGTTCAGGGGCAGAATGACCGATTTTTACCTTCAGCTCGGGGATTTGATCTTGATTTGATCTCGTCAGCTCTGGGGTTTGATCTTGCAACCTTCCAGTTACTAGTCCAATGCTCTAGCCACTAAGCTGCCTGCCGCCATTAGATAGCTAATGTTAGCCTACAAGTTGGATTTGCAATTTAGTTTGTAGCTTATACAGTACAAGTGTATTCTGTATTGCCTAGGGCAAAACAAGATAATGGATGCAGCTATGGAGGCAGTTAAATCATGTTTGAGTCTGACTAATACACTGAACTATAAGCAACAAACCATAACAATCTGGAGCTACAGTCAGTCTACAGCTGTAACGCATAGAATTAGGGTTTCCACTAGTTACCACACCCACAAAGTGGCTATATCATAAACAGTCATGAAAACAAAAAGGAGCTTTTTGGTCTTAATTTAAGGTTAGGCATAAGGTTAAAGGTTAGTAGTGTGGTTAGGATTAAGGTTTAAAAGCTAATTGTAGAAATAGGCGCCCTGTATTACTTTATGGTTGTAGTATGTAGTGACGACCTACAGTAGAATTAGCTTGGACCGGGTTACTGCCCTGATAACTCTCACACATTGGGTGTGAGACATGCAATTCTTCTCACGCTCATAAGCCACACCTCTTATTTATCACGCATTGAAAAAAGTACTGCTTTTATTTTCTAATTAATGCAGTGCGTTGACTTTTCAACTGTGCCTCCCAAGATATTTTGAAATCTGAGCACATGCACCTGCAATTCTACCTCAAAGGCATTGTAACTGCGGTAGCTTCATCTGGGTGATACATACGTTTCCTGCCACCGCACTGTGAATCACGGCAGATTGAAGCTTGTGATTGGTTTAGTAAGGGTTCGGGACCAAGGTGATTGGATGCACGTTTGCAAAGAAATGCCCCTCACAATTAGAGTGTAGTCGGCAGCCATGGCAGACAAGTGTCGTGTCTTTGACTATCATTAAATGTGAAGATTGTTATTTCATCAAATCAATTCTCTCTTTATTATTACGTGATTAAACTAATCATGTCAACTTTAACTAGGAAGTCGGGCACCACAGGAAAATGTTTATAGAGTCTCTATTTCCCAAATCGACTCTTCAGGTATTTTCATATCTTATCGAGTACAGTCTTGTATTAAGGTATTATTATTACCTCATCAGTTCTCATCACTGAGAATACCCTTGGATATCTGCACGAACCCTAGCCCAAATCATGAATCAGCTATATACAAATTGGCTTAATTATTTATTTCCTAACTAACTAATCAAATCACAGAAATACATAAACAAACAATATAGTTATTGACTACTAACACAATGCATTGATTAGTCCCTAGTGGGCTAAACCAGTATGAGGGCTTGGTAGACAATGGAAAGGGGTGGGGACAGATAAAAAGCGGGAAAGACTAAATGTATTCACTACACACAGTTGATAATTATATTCATTCAAATGCTAATCCTTTGCACATGAACGGCCGCTCATTCAAAAATATAATTGCAATATAATTGCAATATAATTACGCTCATATGTCTTTGTCTTCTCTGTTGGAATCGCCGGTCCGTCTGCTGGAGAGTCAGTTCATCAGAGAGTCTCTGGTTAACTTCCCCAGAAGTCACAATGTCTTTCATAGTTTTCGCTTTCTCAGCGGCTCTGTATAGTGTCTGTTGTAATGGATATGTCCAGCATACAGATGGTAATTGCATAGGACAGATGCTTCCGCGGTTGTCTGTATTCTCATACAAGACTTATGTAATTTCCAGCTGCAAACTAGTAATTCAACGTCTAGGATTTGCTCTTATTCTGTAGTGATCGATAGTATCAGTGTTGAGCCGTGTAGCCAACACTACATGCTGTCTGGTCTCCTGGCGCATGGAGTTGTAGTTCTTAACCATTTAACATGTAGCATGTTTTCTAGTCTTCTTAACCATTCGCGACGTCCGGCTTACCCTGTGTCTCTTTGGCATGAAATGTAAATTTCGGGTAGTTTTATACTCTGGAGTAAAAAAGTGGGGTTCCATGACCCCTGATATACTGTCTGGCTCACGGGGTGTGCCCATTGACTAGTTAAACTGTATATGAAAATCCATACTCTCGTTTAAAAGGTTAAACATCACCTTATATATTTTCACAAATAGTTTCATATTTATTCATTTTATCCAACGTCTAAATGTAAATCTGATCATTGAAAAGTGTACACAAACAGAGATACAGTAATGTGGGTCTCCTGTCTTTCATGAGGTCACCAAATGAAACAACTTTGTCATGACTGTCACTTAGGTGTCCACGGACCACTGTAAACTGTGTTCCACATTCCAACCTCGAACACTACAGAGCACAGAGGCAGCGTATTGCATGACCGCCATAAAACAGCAGACTTCCCGCGCTGTAGAGCGGACCCACTGTAATCTGATCCTTGAGATCATCACAGGAGGTGGGTTATGACACTTGGCAGGCATGTTTGTTCTATGTTGAACACAGTTTATGAACTATATTTTTAAAAAAGCAGCATGGCAACTTGTAGCGCTGCTTTGTATAAAACTATTTGATGTTACTCCTGTCCCTGTCGCAGAATGCTTCCTTTTGTCACCATGTGACACTTGCATGCGCTCTGATCCATAAGCTACATTATTCACCTAAGTTGGTCATTGGCAATTTAGCACTAGGTTTATTAGGCTGCAACATCAAAAAGGCAGCATTCAGCAGGAACTTCTGTAGGAGGATCTTATTTGTCTAACTATATGAACAGATTTTTTACCCAAATGTGGAACTGATTTTAGTGTGGGACAATGCATTATAATTTGGGTTGGATGTAAGTACAGATTTGTGTCATATCTTCAAGAGATTGTATTATCTGTTTAATTTATTTGGTCTTTCACAATAGCTGATGTACAATACCAGTCAAAAGTTTGGGCACACCTACTCATTCAAGGGTTTTTCTTTATCTTTACAATTGTTGTATTATTTGTAGAATAATAGTGAAGACATCAAAACTATGGAATCATGTAGTAACCAAAAGTGTTAAACAAATCAAAATATATTTTAGATTCTTCAAAATAGCCACCCTTTGCTTTGACAGCTTTGGCACTCTCTCAACCAGCTTCATGAGGAATGCTTTTCCAACAGTCTTGAAAGAGTTGACACATATGCTGAGCACTTGTTGGCTGCTTTTCCTTCACTCTGAGGTCCAACTCATCCCAAAAATCTCAAATTTGGACTCATCAGACCAAAGGACAGATTTCCACAGGTCTAATGTCCATTGCTCTTGTTTCTTGGCCCAATCACACCTCTTCTTCATATTGGTGTCCTTTAGTAGTGGTTTCTTTGCAGCGATTTGACCATGATGGCCTGATTCATGCAGTCTCCTTTGAACATTTTATGTTGAGATGTGTCTGTTACTTGAACTTTGGATAATTTATTTGGGCTGCAATCTGAGGTGCAGTTAACTCTCATTCACTTTTATCCTCTGCAGCAGAGGTAACTCTGGGTCTTCCTTTCCTGTGGCGGTCCTCTTGAGTGCCAATTTCACCATAGAACTTGATGGTTTAATCGACTGCACTTGAAGAAACTTTCAAAGTTCTTTACGTTTTCCGTATTGGCTGACCTTCATGTCTTAAAGTAATGATGAACTGTTGTTTCTCTTTGCTTATTTGAGCGTTTCTTGCCATAATATGGACTTGGTCATTTACCAAATAGGGCTATCTTCTGTATACCACCCCTACCTTGTCACAACACAACTGATTGGCTAAAACGCATTAAGAAGGAAAGAAATTCCACAGATTCACTTTTAACAAGGCACACCTGTTAATTGAAATGCATTCCAGGTGATTACCTCATAAAGCTGTTTGAGAGAATGCCAAGAGTGTGCAAAGCTGTCATCAAGGCAAAGGCTGTCTACATTGACAATACATTTTGATTTGTTTCACACTTTGTTTGGTTACTACATGATTTCATGTGTTATTTCATAGTTTTGATGTTTTCACTATTATTATATGATGTCGAAAATAGTACAAATAAAGAATAACCCTTGAATGAGTAGGTGTGTCCAAACTTTTAACTGGTACTGTAAGCCATTAGAACAATTCCCATCCCCTTCAATGGGTTCAAATATATACTAATTAGTTTGCAAGAACACTACTAATCAAATCAAATTTAATTTGTCACATGCTCCAAATACAACCGGTGTAGACCTTACAGTGAAATGCTTACTTACAACCCCTTAACTCAAACTTTTATTGTTTTATTTGTCTTTGATAATCTATTTAAAAATAGATTTAGAAATTGCAATGAGGGCTTTTTGTAAACATTGGTGGATAATGTTGAATATAGGCTATATTTAAATGCCCCTTGCCTCATCCAGTTTAGACATTTCAGTATTGTGCACAAGCCGCTAGGCAGAAATGGTAGGCATACATGCAAAAGATCTTGCCTATGTAGAGTAAGGAGATGGCAAGGTGTTACAAATCAGTCTCAACCACCTGAAAATTGGTATTCATTACATTTCTCTTAAATGTGAAGTGGTTTGTAGAACTATAAATATCACATATTCAAACCACAGGATTTGGGAAACATCAGGATTTTCTACGGTCCTATTTGAAAGGGATGGTTCACCCAAATTAATTACTTATTTAAGTCTTTGTTTCTTATGGACAAGGAGCAACTGTAATCCATACTAGGGTTAGCCACTGCCACCAACCCTTAATATGAGCATTTTCTAACCAAAAACCAATGTAATGTCCTGCAGTTGCCATACTCAAAAGTTCATACCCAAATAATTTCAAGGTATCTTCAAACCAAGTGGTCCAATTTTCGTGTATTTAACTTTTTAAAGAGCTTGAATACATCCGGTCTATGACTTGATATTTGTTTTATTCCACCCTGGTCATGTGAAATGATGGAGAATTTCAGAAAATGAGCTTCAAAACAGAAATTGAAAAAAAAAAAACAGTTTGCAGCCGAACATGCAACATACAGTAGAGAACACAAGCATGGGGACCCTTGCATGTTTTTTTCAAATCAAATCAAATTTTATTTGTCACATACACATGGTTAGCAGATGTTAATGCGAGTGTAGCGAAATGCTTGTGCTTCTAGTTCTGACAATGCAGTGATAACCAACAAGTATACTTCTCGCTATACACCAAGTCACTTGGCTCTGTCATAACCTCACATGGTCTCTCCTATCATTGCTATGCAGACGACACACAATTAATCTTCTCCTTTCCCCCTTCTGATGACCAGGTGGCGAATCGCATCTCTGCATGTCTGGCAGACATATCAGTGTGGATGACGGATCACCACCTCAAGCTGAACTTCGGCAAGACGGAGCTGCTCTTCCTCCCGGGGAAGGACTGCCCGTTCCATGATCTCGCCATCACGGTTGACAACTCCATTGTGTCCTCCTCCCAGAGCGCTAAGAACCTTGGCGTGATCCTGGACAACAAACTGTCGTTCTCAACTAACATCAAGGCGGTGGCCCGTTCCTGTAGGTTCATGCTCTACAACATCCGCAGAGTACGACCCTGCCTCACACAGGAAGCGGCGCAGGTCCTAATCCAGGCACTTGTCATCTCCCGTCTGGATTACTGCAACTCGCTGTTGGCTGGGCTCCCTGCCTGTGCCATTAAACCCCTACAACTCATCCAGAACGCCGCAGCCCGTCTAGTGTTCAACCTTCCCAAGTTCTCTCACGTCACCCCGCTCCTCCGCTCTCTCCACTGGCTTCCAGTTGAAGCTCGCATCCGCTACAAGACCATGGTGCTTGCCTACGGAGCTGTGAGGGGAACGGCACCTCAGTACCTCCAGGCTCTGATCAGGCCCTACACCCAAATAAGGGCACTGCGTTCATCCACCTCTGGCCTGCTCGCCTCCCTACCACTGAGGAAGTACAGTTCCCGCTCAGCTCAGTCAAAACTGTTCGCTGCTCTGGCTCCCCAATGGTGGAACAAACTCCCTCACGACGCCAGGACAGCGGAGACACCTGAAACCCCACCTCTTTAAGGAATACCTAGGATAGGATAAAGTAATCCTTCTCACCCCCCTTAAAATATTTAGATGCACTATTGTAAAGTGGTTGTTCCACTGGATGTCATAAGGTGAATGCACCAATTTGTAAGTCGCTCTGGATAAGAGCGTCTGCTAAATGACTTAAATGTAAATGTAAATGTAGGTAATCTAACTAACAATTCCAAAACTACTGTCTTATACACAGTGTAAGGGGATAAAGAATATGTACATAAGGATATATGAATGAGTGATGGTACAGAGCAGCATACAGTAGATGGTATCGAGTACAGTATATACATATGAGATGAGTATGTAGACAAAGTAAACAAGTGGCATAGTTAAAGTGGCTAGTGATACATGTATTACATAAGGATGCAGTCGGTGATGTAGAGTACAGTATATACATATGCATATGAGATGAATAATGTAGGGTAAGTAACATTATATAAGGTAGTATTGTTTAAAGTGGCTAGTGATATATTTACATCATTTCCCATCAATTCCCATTATTAAAGTGGCTGGAGTTGGGTCAGTGTCAATGACAGTGTGTTGGCAGCAGCCACTCAATGTTAGTGGTGGCTGTTTAACAGTCTGATGGCCTTGAGATAGAAGCTGTTTTTCAGTCTCTCGGTCCCAGCTTTGATGCACCTGTACTGACCTCGCCTTCTGGATGATAGCGGGGTGAACAGGCAGTGGTTCGGGTGGTTGATGTCCTTGATGATCTTTATGGCCTTCCTGTAACATCGGGTGGTGTAGGTGTCCTGGAGGGCAGGTAGTTTGCCCCCGGTGATGCGTTGTGCAGACCTCACTACCCTCTGGAGAGCCTTACGGTTGAGGGCGGAGCAGTTGCCGTACCAGGCGGTGATACAGCCCGCCAGGATGCTCTCGATTGTGCATCTGTAGAAGTTTGTGAGTGCTTTTGGTGACAAGCCGAATTTCTTCACGAGGCTGCTGTGCCTTCTTCACGACGCTGTCAGTGTGAGTGGACCAATTCAGTTTGTCTGTGATGTGCATGCCGAGGAACTTAAAACTTGCTACCCTCTCCACTACTGTTCCATCGATGTGGATAGGGGGGTGTTCCCTCTGGTGTTTCCTGAAGTCCACAATCATCTCCTTAGTTTTGTTGACGTTGAGTGTGAGGTTATTTTCCTGACACCACACTCCGAGGGCCCTCACCTCCTCCCTGTAGGCCGTCTCGTCGTTGTTGGTAATCAAGCCTACCACTGTTGTGTCGTCCGCAAACTTGATGATTGAGTTGGAGGCGTGCGTGGCCACGCAGTCGTGGGTGAACAGGGAGTACAGGAGAGGGCTCAGAACGCACCCTTGTGGGGCCCCCGTGTTGAGGATCAGCGGGGAGGAGATGTTGTTGCCTACCCTAACCACCTGGGGGCGGCCCGTCAGGAAGTCCAGTACCCAGTTGCACAGGGCGGGGTCGAGACCCAGGGTCTCAAGCTTAATGACAAGTTTGAAGGGTACTATGATGTTGAATGCCGAGCTGTAGTCGATGAACAGCATTCTCACATAGGTATTCCTCTTGTCCAGGTGGGTTAGGGCAGTGTGCAGTGTGGTTGAGATTGCATCGTCTGTGGACCTATTTGGGCGGTAAGCAAATTGGAGTGGGTCTAGGGTGTCAGGTAGGGTGGAGGTGATATGGTCCTTGACTAGTCTCTCAAAGCACTTCATGATGACGGAAGTGAGTGCTACGGGGCGGTAGTCGTTTAGCTCAGTTACCTTAGCTTTCTTGGGAACAGGAACAATGATGGCCCTCTTGAAGCATGTGGGAACAGCAGACTGGTATAGGGATTGATTGAATATGTCCGTAAACACACCGGCCAGCTGGTCTGCGCATGCTCTGAGGGCGCGGCTGGGGATGCCGTCTGGGCCTGCAGCCTTGCGAGGGTTAACACGTTTAAATGTCTTACTCACCTCGGCTGCAGTGAAGGAGAGACCGCATGTTTTCGTTGCAGGCCGTGTCAGTGGCACTGTATTGTCCTCAAAGCGGGCAAAAAAGTTATTTAGTCTGCCTGGGAGCAAGACATCCTGGTCCGTGACTGGGCTGGGTTTCTTCTTGTAGTCCGTGATTGACTGTAGACCCTGCCACATGCCTCTTGTGTCTGAGCCATTGAATTGAGATTCCACTTTGTCTCTGTACTGACGCTTAGCTTGTTTAATAGCCTTGCGGAGGGAATAGCTGCATTGTTTATATTCTGCAACATACAGTAGAGAACACAAGCATGGGGACCCTTGCATGTTTTGTCCCAATTCACCTTCATAACCTAGCAAGGTGGCAGCAGCCCGATCGCTCTGTTTACCATTCTATCATGATATCTGAAGTGAAAAAGAAAGTTGAATGCATTGATTAGGTTATTTCCACCATGCTAATCATAACCACCAATTATAATGCAATCAGTGCTCTGTGTTTGTGTGTTACCAACCAGTATCTTTGATGAAGGGCCAGGAGTTGATCTACACTGCCATGCTGGCAAAGACCTTACCTCCAGTCTCACCTCTTGCCCGCTCACCAACGGTCGTCGACGGGGGGGACCAGATTTAGGTAGGTTTAGTCTGAACTGTTCAAACTGTTTGTTTGTCAGATATCACTTATCCTAACTGCCATCGGTAATAGAAAAGTTACTGTGTATGTGTTCACAGATGCATCTATGGAGCCAGCACTTGGAGACTTGCAAGATAAGATAATGTGATAATGTCCAGACTGACAGGCGGTATTGATACTGATATCTCTAAATGGAGAGTCCTGGCACCCGGCATAAACATTTTACTAGACACAACTTACTTGTATTGACTTTTTGGATTTTCGAACTACCCCAAGTTCCCAACAGCGTTGGGCAATTACACTGCTACAGTTAGGCCCTAATGCTTAGGCTACACACTAATGCCAGATAAAAACAATGAAAGAAAAACCTCAATGTAGCTTATATGAATTGCACAAGAGTTATACATTTATGGATTTTTAATTGTTTTATTTTTATTCAACCTGCCTGCCACCCACCTGTCCTTCATCCACACAATATTTCAAGACCTTAAACCCGCCCGCCAAATTGACCGGGAGAAAAAATAATCCCATTGCAAAATAGTCTTTTTTATTCACTGATGTAAGTGCCAGTCGATTGGAAATATATTTGACTGTCTTGCTTATCGGTCTATAGGTTAATTTGCATAATTTTGTGGAATTAGATTGGCGCCTATGTATTTTCATTCGTCTTCATGTATATTATTTATCACACGTGCATAACATACAGAGAGAGACTATTTTGAGCAGAGTATCATCTGAGACAGCGCTAGAGATGCTGCTGCAGCTCCTCAGCTTGTTGCTGCTAGAGTGAAACGTGTTTTTATAAGCCCAGATTAATTAGATTAATTACCATAATCTAAATGTCATTCTGAGCACCGTCGGAGGAAGCCCACCCAACGAATGTGGGTTCGGTAAATTTATCAAATTAATGGTCAATTAAAATCTTTCTGGTCACATAGTCCAGTGCCGGACAACCCTGGTGTGTGTGTGTGTGTGTGTGTGTGTGTGTGTGTGTGTGTGTGTGTGTGTGTGTGTGTGTGTGTGTGTGTGTGTGTGTGTGTGTGTGTGTGTGTGTGTGTGTGTGTGTGTGTGTGTGTGTGTGTGTGTGTGTGTGTGTGTGTGTGTGTGTGTGTGTGTACCGGTGTGTGTGTACCGGTGTGTGTGTGTGTGTACCGGTGTGTGTGTGTCCCGGTGTATGTATGTGTGTGTGTCCCAGTATACAGTTGAAGTCGGAATTTACATACACCTTAGCCAAATACATTTAAACTCAGTTTTTCACAATTCCTGACATTTAATCCTAGTAACAATTCCCTGTCTTAGGTCAGTTAGGATCACCACTTTATTTTAAGAATGTGAAATTTCAGAATAATAATAGAGAGAAGGACTCAATTAGTATTTGGTAGCATTACCTTTAAATTGTTTAACTTGGGTTAAACGTTTCGGGTAGCCTCCACAAGCATCCCACAATAAGTTGGGTGAATTTTGGCCCATTCCTCCTGGCAGAGCTGGTGTAACTGAGTCAGGTTTGTAGGCCTCCTTGCTCCCACATGCTTTTTCAGTCCTGCCCACACATTTTCTATGGGATTGAGGTCAGGGCTTTGTGATGGCCACTCCAATACCTTGACTTTGTTGTCCTTAAGCCATTTTGGCACAACTTTGGAAGTATGCTTGGGGTCATTGGCCATTTGGAAGACCCATTTGCGTCCAAGCTTCAACTTCCTGACTGATGTCTTGAGATATTGCTTCAATATATCCATATAATTTTCCTGCCTCATGATGCCATCGATTTTGTTAAGTGCACCAGTCTCTCCTGCAGCAATGCACCCCCCACCAACATGATGCTGCCACCCCGTGCTTCCTGGTTGGGATGGTGATTTTCGGCTTTCAAGCTTCCCCCTTTTTCCTCCAAACATAACGATGGTCATTATGGCCAAACAGTTCTATTTTTGTTTCATCAGACCAGAGGACATTTCTCCAAAAAGTATGATCTTTGTCCCTGTGTGCAGTTGCAAACTGTAGTCTGGCTTTTTTTATGGTGATTTTGGAGCAGTGGCTTCTTCAGGTTGTCGATATAGGACTCGTTTTACTCTGTATATAGATACTTTTGTACCTGTTTCCTACAGCATCTTCACAAGGTCCTTTGCTGTTCTGAGAATGATTTGCACTTTTCAAACCAAAGTACATTCATCTCTAGGAGACCGAACGGGTGTTCTTCCTGAGCAGTATGACAGCTGCGTGGTCCCATGATGTTTATACTAATGTCTGTACAGATGAACGTGGTACCTTCAGGCGTTTGGAAATTGCTCCAAAGGATGAACCAGACTTGTTGAGGTCTACAATTTTTTTGATTTGCTTTTGATTTTCCCATGATGTCAAGCAAAGAGGCACTGAGTTTGAAGGTAGGCCTTGAAATACATCTACAGGTACACCTCCAATTGACTCAAATGTTGTCAATTAGCCTATCAGAAGTTCGAAAGCCATGACATATTTTTCTGGAATTTTCCAAGCTGTTTAAAGGCACAGTCAACTTGGTGTATGTAAACTTCTGACCCACTGGAATTGTGACACAGTGAATTATAAGTGGATAATCTGTCTATAAACAATTGTTGGAAAAATTACTTGTGTCATGCACAAAGTAGATGTCCTAACTGACTTGCCAAACTATAGTTTGTGAACAAGACATTTTTGGAGTGGTTGAAAAATGAGTTTTAATGACTCCAACCTATGTTAACTTCCGACTTCAACTGTATGTATGTGTGTGTGTGTCCGTGTCCCAGTAGAGCTTTACATCATGTGCTATAGAGCGTTAACAAGGTAACCTGAAATCACATGCGCCATCTAGCAACAGAAGTGCAACAGAAGTAAAGTGATTACTGGGGAAACAGTCGGTTTTTTCTCTCTATGTTTAGTAGAACTGTGCAGGTTGTCCTGACTAGTACTCTCATTGCAACAATGATACAGTAGAGATCTACTCTATTCTATGTATGTATATATATTTGTTTTTTCCAGTATACTGTGTACTCTATGAACCTGTCTTGCCACACCCCTTTTTCCATACAGATGCTTCATCTATTTCAAAGCATTGATTAAATTAGGTATAGGTCACTAAACATTAGCTTGTTTAGAGACTCTGTTCAGTGTTTGACTAATGCATTGATCCGCAGTGGATCCATTGGATGTTGAGTCGAAGTGGGATTCCTTCATTCTTCCCATTGATCCTAGATGTAAACCAAGTGGAGGGACTGCAGTTGGGCAGCAACACAAACTCAGAATTGTGGCTTTTTGCAGATATACAGATATATATAGATATATAGCATTATATATCCAGAATTAGCCATGGGCTAGCCACTCACAAAAGCTCAAAGGAAAGGTTTCCTAGACAAATTATCTGTTTCTAGAACATTCTCATACACACACAACCTGCACTGCGGCACCAGCTTTTAGTCACACCTCCTGGTAGCTGAGTTATACTGAACAAAAATATAATTATAAACTGGGTGGTTCGAGCCCGGAATGCTGATTGGCATATATATATATATATATATATAGAAAAAAATATATAGAAATATATATATAGAAATATATATATATATATATATATAGGAAAAATATATATATATATATAGAAAAATATATATATATATATATATAGAAAAATATATATATATATTTTTTTTTCTTCTCGCCTTTATTTAACCAGGTAGGCCAGTTGAGAACAAGTTCTCATTTACAACTGCGTCCTGGCCAAGGTAAAGCAAAGCAGTGCTACTCAAACAACACAGAGTTACACATGGAATAAACAAGCGTACAGTCAATAACACAATATTTAAAAAAAAGTCTATATACAGTGTGTGCAAATGGCGTGAGGAGGTAAGGCAATAAATAGGCCATAGTAATGAAGTAGTTACAATATAGCAAATTAACACGGGAGTGATAGATAAGCAGATGATGATGTGCAAGTAGAAATAATGGTGTGCAGAAAAGTACATTAAAACAATATGGGGATGAGATCGGTAGATTTTTTGGGCTATTTACAGATGGGCTATGTACAGCTGTAGCGATCGGTTAGCTGCTCAGATAGCTGATGTTTAAAGTCAATGATGGAAATGTATAAGTCTCCAGCTTCAGCAATTTTTGCAATTCGTTCCAGTCATTGGCAGCAGAGAACTGGAAGGAAAGGCGGCCAAAGTACGTGTTGGCTTTGGGGATGGCCAGTGAAATATACCTGCTGGAGCACGTGCTACAGGTGGGTGTTGTTATCGTGACCAGTGAGCTGAGATATGGGTCTGGCGAGGGCCAGCCGACTAGAGCATACAGGTTGCAGTGGTGAGTGTTATAAGGGGCATTGGTATCAAAACGGATGGCACTGTGATAGACTGCATCCAGTTTGCTGAATAGAGTATTGGAAGCTATTGTGTAAATGACATCGCCGAAGTTGAGGATAGTCAGTTTTACGAGGGTATGTTTGGCGGCATGAGTGAAGGAGGCTTTGTTGAAAATAGGAAGTCTGAGTCTGGAAGGAGAGTTTACAGTCAAGCCAGACACCTAGGTATTTGTAGTTGTCCACATATTCTAAGTTAGAACCGTCCAGAGTAGTGATGCTAGTCGGGCGGGTGGGTGTGGGCAGCGAACTGTTGAAGAGCATGCATTTGGTTTTACTAGCTTTTAAGTGCAGTTGGAGACCACTGAAGGAGTGTTGTATATCAGACCGTATACCATGGGAAAGACGAAACATTTATTTTGATTTGTCTAATTACATTTGGTAATCAGTGTATAATAGCAATAAGGCACCTCAGGAACAGCCTTTAGCCTGGGAACAGCCTTTAGTGCGTAAGAACAGCCCTTAGCCGTGGTATATTGGCCATATACCACACCCCTCAGACCTTATTGCTTAAACACAAAATGCATCAATTTCAATGATTTTACTGAGTTACAGTTCATATAAGGAAATCAGTCAATTGAAATAAATTCATTGGGCCCTAATCTATGGATGTCATGACTGGGCAGGGGTGCAGCCATGGGTGACCTGGGCGGGCATAGGCCCACCCACTGGGGAGCCAGGCCCAGCCAGTCGAGATGAGTTTTTCCCCACAAAAGGGCTTTATTAGAGACAGAAATACTCCTCAGTTTCATCAGCTGTCTGGGTGGCTGGTCTCAGAGGATCACACATGTAAAGAAGCCGGATGTGGAGGTCCTGGGTTGGAGTGGTTACACATGGTATGTGGTTCTGAGGCAGGATGGACGTACCACCAAATCCTCTAAAACAACTTTGGAAGCGGCTTATGGTAGAGAAATTAACATTAAATTCTCTATCAACAGGCTCTCACATTCCTACAGTCAGCATTCCAATTGCACGTTCCCTCAACTTGAGACCTCTGTGGCATTGTGTTGTGTGACGAAACTGCACATTTTAGTCACCTTTTTTATATATATAGCACACCAGTCAGGTGGATTATCATGGCAAGTGAGAAATGTTCACTAACAGGGATGTAAACAAATTTGTGCACAAAATGTGAGAGAAATAAGCTTTTTGTGAGTATGGAAAAATTCTGGGATCTTTTATTTCAGCTCATGAAACTTGGGCCCAATTAGAGGGGACAACAACAACAAAATTGTCATGAATTATGTATTGCTCTCCAAACATTTAAATGCCATAATACTTTCAAATTAATGATTTCAGTAAAAATCGATCAACAGCTATTGATATACCTTTTAGATATAACAGCTATTATAAATTCATAAAGATTGCCAGTGGTCTCTCTTATGTATCTGTTCGTCTCTGCTAATCTTCAACATGGTTCAAACCTTTTCTAATTTCTCTGTTTGTCTCCTTTTCTCAGCACATCACGTGTTAGACCCTAGAACTAGGTGTGGGCTTGCCCCACCGATGTTCCACACAACCATCTCCGGGGAACGGGTCACTGCTGCCATCCATCGATGGCCGTCGTTTGACGGGGAAAATTGCGAATGCTGAGCAGGCTAGTGAGGTTGGGGCCCGCCCTCAGTCTCCGCTCTTTGGCTACTGGATGGAATTGAGGTGAATGGAGCCCATTTCCAACGTTGAGGACCCCAACTCATCAGAGGGAGATGTGAAACGGTCAGTCCATGTTCCTCCCAGTTCCCTGGTGTGTACGAGGGGGATTTCTGTGTGTGGGTTTGTAACAACAACGTCCGTAACATTTCAGATACACAATACAGCACTTAGTTCATCCCAAAGGATTTTTTAACGCTGCCTCTGAGGATTGCATAACGGTGTGTCATATGTAGAGAGGAAGAGAGAGAAGTTATATAATGCAATTTAATGTATAAATGTGGAGATCCAGATTTATACATCCAGTTACACACACACACACACACACACACACACACACACACACACACACACACACACACACACACACACACACACACACACACACACACACACACACACACACACACACACACACACACACACACACACACACACACATAGGCTTGGACGCTCACACGCACTCCATAGATCTACAGTAAACACAATGTAAAAATGAGTGGAGGAATGTAGAGGGAGTTGTAGAGAAGCACTGCAACCCTGCCCAACATGTGCCCTCACATTCGTAGCGCCTTCCTTCTCATTAAATGTGCAGATGCTGAATTTTTCCAGCAAATTTGAGTCACATTTTTAAATGAGCACAGACCGCGGTAGAGAAATACAAACATTAGATTTAAGATCTGTGTGTGTCGAATGTACTGTATTTTATATGTTAATGAAAGGATATATGGATTATTTTGCCTATACTACAGAGGATGTGGTGGAGGTGTATGGTGTGTGAGTGTTTGTGTTTATGTGTGCATGCGTTTGTGTGTGTGTGTGTGTCCACAGTGCAGGGATTAACATAACAGAGTGTAGGATTAGGAGTAAGGGGTGGTCAGATGGAACGGCAGGAAAGCGGAGGACAACTCTGGACACATCCATATGTGACGCCAGCAGGGGATTATCTCTGGTGTGTCGCTATTTATGTTTTGATGTGTGTGTGTGTGTGTGTGTGTGTGTGTGTGTGTGTGTGTGTGTGTGTGTGTGTGTGTGTGTGTGTGTGTGTGTGTGTGTGTGTGTGTGTGTGTGTGTGTGTGTGTGTGTGTGTGTGTGTGTGTGTGTGTGTGTGTGTGTGTCGCTCTGTGGGTGTGTGCATGTGTGTATGTCACTGTGTGTGTGTGCGCGCGGAGTATGTCTGTGCACATGCATGTGTCCTTGTGTGAGCTGCCTCATGCATCTCCCCTTCCTGAAGAGCTACCGTCCTGTATGTTTTCGCTCCAACCTCAGTTGTAAATGACCTGATTAAGTTTAAAAACCCGCTAATTATTATAATCGTATGCACTAGATTAGGGTTGGAACGAAAATCTGCAGGACGGTAGCTCTCCAGGAACAGGGTTGAAGAGCCCTGCTTTAGATAATTGTTAAGAATATTCGATAAAACATTATCTAGATAAGTGAAGAAAAAATAATTACATTTCTCAGTACTCTACTTGCCTTCCTTGACTGATATTACGTGTCCTGTAAAATGGGGTCAGTGTTTAACTTGATGCACACGACGCGTGTACATATATCCCCAGAGATGTCTGCCGATAAGATTTAACAACATTTCTCTGTATTTATGTTGTTCCCCAACCTGATCTCAGAGCATTTCTAATTATTCTGTACTTAAATCTGACATACTCAAATTATAGTATAATATGTCAAGTTTCATGTGGTATGTATTAATTTGTGGATGTCCATCACCCATTTCGTATGATATGTTACGAATTACAATTTGTATTGTACTGTACATTATGTTACGAATTTGCAAAACGTACAATATGTTACAAATTTAAAAACATGTTATATGTTACGAATTCTAGCTTGGTGGCTAACTTTAGCTAGGCTAGGGGTTAGGGTTGTGTTTAGGCTAACCCTTAGGTTAAAGGGTTAAGGTTAGGGGGAGGGTTAGCTAACATGCTACTTAGTTTCAAAGTAGCTAAGACAGCATCTTAAGCTGTCTGATGAGATTCAAACTTGCAACCTTTGGGTTGCTAGACGTTCGCGTTATACGCCAGACCAACCACCCTACTTTAGTTTTGGCCTTCAGTAACCATCTGTCTTATGTAACAATGCCAAGTGTAACATATCATACCAAATGGGGTACACAGATTTACTTACAGAATAATATGAAATGCTCCGAGACCAGGTTGTGTTCCCATCAGACTCAAACACTATGTCCTGTCCTGCAACAACAAGCCTGTTTATTATTCACAAGCTTTTTCCTGCATGGGTGACATCCTAGCACTGTGTGTGTGCGCGTGCATGTGTACACGTGTTTGCAGTTATTGACTAATGTTTGGCCTAATGGGCTGGTCAGTGACTGAGAGAATATGTTAGTTTACTAGGTGGTTAACATAGTTTTACTTTATTACAAAGCACAGTACTTCTAATCACGGCCAGATAGTGACATCAGCTACTAGTCATATCAGTGATGCCAGCGTATGACATCACAGCCTTGATTACTGAAAGCTATGCAGTCCAAGAACCCAGCCAAGTTAATAGGCAGATACACACACCTGACTTCTGAGTGAACAGGAACAGGACCAGATACATAAGACCTCCTGAGGTAAAGAGGATCTGTGAAAAGAAACCAGCCAGCAGGCCATTAATCCAATCTCAATGTAATGAAAGGTTCAGTAAAAAAAAAAATCTGTTTGGCCAGTCAGTCGGTGGTCAGGACTTGTCAAACATCAACTTCTTCAGACTAGGGTCCTTTTTTCTGAATTTCCGCCTGACTGACGTGCCCGAAGTAAACTGCCTGTTACTCAGGCCCAGAAGCCAGGGCATGCATATAATTGGTACCATTGGATAGAAAACACTTTGATGTTTGTCGAAATGTTAAAATAATGTATGAGACTATAACACAATTGATATGGTAGGAGAAAATCCAAAGAATAACCAACCTGAAATTGTGTGTTTTGAGATCCCATGCTCTTACAATGGAAAGCTATGGGGCATATGCAATTCCAGCTCCCAGATTGCATTTCCTATAGCTTCCACGAGATATCAATCAGCCTTTGTTCAAGGTTTCAGGCTTGTTTCTTCCCAAACGAGGAAGAATTGAGTTTTAGTACAGGGAGTCAGTTGGAAATCAGTCTGTGCGAGCGTGACGAACACCTGCTAATTTTGCTTTCCTATCGAACATACTTCTTTCCATATTAAATATGATAGTTTAATTACATTTTAGGGTACCTGAGGATTAAATTGAAATGTATTTTGACTTGTTTTAACAAAGTTTAGCGGTAGCTTTTTGGATTCCATTCTCTGCATGTTGAACAAGTGGATTACTCAAATCGATGGCGCCAACTAAACTGACTTTTTGGGATATAAAGAAGGGTTTTATCTAACAAAATGACCATGCATGTTGTAACCTTCGGATTGCAGGTTTGCAACCTGGTTACCTTTGGATTGCAAATCAGAGGTAGATTTTCAAAAAGTAAGAGAATATTTAATCACTCTTTGTGATTTTATGAAGCCTGTGCTGGTTGAAAAATATTTTGATGTGGGGTGCAGTCCTCAAACATCGCATGGCATGCTTTCGCTGTAAAGTCTATTGTAAATCGGACAATGCAGTTAGATTAACAATAATTTAAGCTTGAACCGATATAAGATACTTGTATGTACCTAAATGTTTAATATCCATAATTTTTATGATTATTTATTTGAATTGCGTGCCCTCCAATTTCACCGGAATTTGTGAGAAGGTGTCCCGAGACAAAGGTATCTAAGCAACTGTAATACCTTTAACATGATATCCTGTTCCCTGATGTGGTTTATATATACACAACATGACCAAAAGTATGTGAACACCTGCTCTCTGAACATCTCACTCCAAAATCATGGGCATTAATATCGAGTTGGTCCACCATTTGCTGCTATAACAGCCTCCACTCTGCTGGGAAGGCCTTCTACTAGATCCTGGATCCTGCATCCTGTTTCCATTGATCACCCTTGATGTTTCTACTACTTGATTTCTACTACAATGGTCACTCTGACAGAGCTTCCGAGTTCCTCTGTGTAGATTGGAGAATCTTCCAAAAGGACAACCATCTCTGCAGCACTCCACCAATCCAGCCTTTATGGTAGGGTGGCCAGACGGAAGCCACTCCTCAGTAAAATCCACATGACAGCCCACTTGGAGTTTGCTAAAAGGCATCTAAATGATTCTTATACAATGAGAAACAAGAAACCTGGCACCGTCCCAACGGTGAAGCATGGTGGTGGCAGCATCATGCTATGGGGATGTTTTTCAACAGCAGGGACTGGGAGACTAGTCAGGATCAAGGGAAAGATGAACCGCGCAAAGTACAGAGATATCCTTGATGAAAACCTGCTCCAGAGTGCTCAGGACCTCAGACCGGGGCGTAGGTTCACCTTCCAAAAGGACAACTACCCTAAGCACACAGCCAAACAACGCAGTAGTGGCTTCGGGACAAGTCAATGTCCTTGAGTAGCCTAGCCAGAGCCCGGACCCAATCTCTCTTCTCTGGAGAGATCTGAAAATAGCTGTGCAGCAACACTCCATATCCAACCGCAAAGAGCTTGAGAGGATCTGCAGACAAGAATGGGAGAAACTTCCCAAATACAGGCATGACAAGCTTGTAGCGTCATACCCAAGAATACTCAAAGGTTTTAATCGCTGCCAAAGGTGCTTCAACATAGTACAGAGTAAAGGGTCTGAATACTTAACAAATCACATAATCACATAATAAGTTGCATAAACTCACTCTGTGTGCAGTAATAGTGTTTAACATGATTTTTGAATGACTACTTCATCTCTGTACCCCACACATATAATTATCTGTAAGGTCTCTGTCGAGCAGTGAATTTAAAGCACAGATTCAACCACAAATACCTATTGGTAGATTTTTTTTAAAGAAGAAAAAAAGTAAACTCAGACGTTGAATATTCCCTTGAGCATGGTAATATTAATTCCACTTTGCTTGGTGTATCACTACAACCAGTCACAACAAAGATACAGGCATCCTTTCTAACTCAGTGTAATGAAATGTGTCTTCCTCTGACGAGGAGTATGACAGATCGGACCAATGTGCAGCGTGGTAAGTGTTCGTCATTTTTAATGAAAAGACACTGAACACGAAAATACAAAATAACAAAGTGAAAGACAGAAACGAAAACGAAACAGTTCTGTATGGTGAAGACACAGAAAACAATCACCCACAACTCAAGTGGGGAAAACAGGCTGCCTAAGTATGGTTCTCAGAGACAACGAACGACACCTGCCTCTGATTGAGAACCATACCAGTCCAAACACATAAATACTACATAGAAAAAAAGAACATAGACTACCCACCCCAACTCACGCCCTGATCAAACTAACACAAAGACATAATAAAGGAACTAAGGTCAGAACGTGACACTCAGTTGCTGGTGAGAAAGGAAACCACTCAGGGATTTCACCGTAAGGCCAATGGTCAATTTAAAACAGTTAGAGTTTAATGTCTGTGATAGGAGAAAACTGAAGATGGATCAATAACATTGTAGTTACTCAATAATACTAACCTAATTGACAGTGAAAACAAGGACACCTGTACAAAATGAAAATATTCCAAAACATGCATCCTGTTTGCAACAAGGCACTAAAGTAAATGCTCCAAAAAATGTGGCAAAGCTCTTAACTTTTTCATACATCATGTTATGGGTATGCTTGTAATCTTTAAGCACCTGAGATGTTTTCAGGATAAAAAAGAAAGTGAATGAAGCTAAGGCAAAATCCTACATGAAAAAGCTGGTTCAGTCTGCTTTCCACCAGACCTAGGAGAAGAACTCACTTTTCAGCAGGACACCAACCTAAAACCCAAGGCCAATTCTACACTGGAGTTGATTGCCAAGAAGACAGTGAATGTTCCTGAGTGACCGTGTTACAGTTTTGACTTAAATCTACTTGAAAATCTATGGCAAGACCTGAAAATGGTTGTCTAGCAATGATCAACCACCAATTTGACAGAGCTTGAAGACTTTTGAAAATAATAAATCGGCAAATGTTCCACAATCCAAGTGTAGAAAACTCTTAGATTTACCCAGAAAGACTCACAGCTGTAATCGCTGCCAAATGTGCTTTTACAAAGTATTGACTCAGGGGTGTGAATACTTACGTAAATTAGATATTTCTGTATTTCGTTTTCATTACATTTGCAAACATTTCTAAAAACATGTTTTCACTTTGCAAAGCTGTCATCAAATAAAGGGTGTCTACTTTGAGGAATCTAAAATATAACATATTTTGATTTGTTTAACACTTTTTTGGTTACTACATGATTCCATATGTGTTATTTCATAGTTTTGAAGTAGTCACTATTATTCTACAATGTAGAAAATAGTAAAAATAAAGAAAAACCCTTGAATTAGTAGGTGTGTCCAAACTTTTGACTGGTACTGTATATACACACTGAACAAAAATATAAATGCAACATGTAAAGTGTTGGTCCCAAAATTCCCAAAATGTTCCATACGCAACATAAATCTTATTTCTCTCAAATTTGTGCACAAATTTGTTTAGATCCCTGTTGGTGAGAATTTTTCTTTTGACAAAAGAATCCATCCACCTGACAGGTGTGGCATATCAAGAAGCTGATTAAACAGCACGATCATTACACAGGTGCACTTTGTGCTGGGGACAAAAAAGGCCACTCTAAAGTGTGCAGTTTTGTCATACAACACAATGACAAAGTTTTGAGGGATCATGCAATTAGCATGCTGACTGTATGAATGTCTACCAGAGCTGTTGTCAGATAATTTTATGTTAATTTCTCTACCATAAGCCGCCTCCAACGTCAACTAGCTCTATGCAAAGGAGACGTGTCGTACTGCATGAGACAAATGGTCACACCAGATACTGACTGGTTTATTTCAATTGACTGATTTCCTTATATGAACTGTAATTCAGTAAAATCTTAAATTGTCACATATTATATTTATATTTTTGTTCAGTGTATATATAAAAAACTGCTTGTGGTTCAGTTTGTGTTTTCTCCAAATTCAACACTGGCAGTGAATTTCCAAACACTGAGAACTAAGAGCAATTGATAAAACACCTATTTATATTATTGATCAATCAAACACATTTACCTATTTTATTTTCCTTTGTAACACCTTTCAAAGACAATCATTGGAATACTTACCAGGTGTTACATAAAAATGTCACAACATGGTAGCTGTGGGTCCCATTGTATTCTACAATCTTCATGATTACATAAGCAAAGCCTCTGTGATTTGGGATTAAAGATCAAGTAATTCTGAGGGGGGGGACTGAGGGATTTTGAGGAGGGAGGGATGGAACAGAGAGAGACAGAGGTTTCTTCTAAAGCTCTATCACATGAGGTGATAGTTATCACTAGGGATGCATGATATATATGAGCATATTGGAATCGGACAATATTAGCTAAAATGCAAACATTGGCATTGGCCCGATGTCTAGTTTAACACCGATGTGCAAAACCGATGTCAAAGCTGACGTGCATACCTAATATAACGTAGGTAGATGACGTAATGACGCCACATAAAATATAGGATTTCCTACTGAGGAAAGCCGTATTGCATGCTCAAGAATGTGCTGGTTCTCATACCGCTGCTGCCATTTCAATGGCATTTGAGAACATGTTTGAAAGTTGGAAACATGAACACTCCTAGCACTCCTAGCACTATTCAAACAACTGACTCGAGAAATAAGCTCTAACTGCGTCTGCAGCAGACGTGATAACCTGTCATGGCATTGAAACGCCTGCTCAACAAAAATTCCAACACAGGTTGTCGAGTTAACTTATAAGAGTACTAGAGGTTGTGAACTAGCGATTCGGTAGCGTTCTCTCTGAGCCTCTACTGTGTCGCCCCCATGCTCGATGCTAGGTACAAGGACCGCTACTTTGATGCAGACAAACAGGGTTTACGTGAAATGTTAGCGAGCTGGACAAGATGGAAACGGACACAGTGCGCACCGAGGAAAAGAGGCCACGGACAGACAGAGCTGAAACTTCACTGCTTGACATGAATGATGAAATCCTGGTTGAGACTACTAAACAATGAAACAGCACAGCAAGTAAGTGAAATAAATAGGTTTTAATTATGTTTTACTGGTAATGGGGACATGTGTAAATGCCAGCAAAATAACTTTAAATATCGTTTATGGGTATCGGCCAAACGTTTCATAAAGGTGCATCCCTAGTTATCACCAATTGGCTGTCATCAGGGGGAAGGGGTCAACAGATGAAAGCATGAGCGAGAGGGAAGGATGGCGAGAGAGATGGAAAGAGGGAGAGAGGTTGGGAGAGTGAAAGCAACATACTCCTTTCCAGAAAAGGAGAGGGAAAGCGAGTGGGAGGGAGTGTGAGAGAGAGTAGTGAGAGCTGAAGCACCCAGCCAACATCACAGAATCCTAGATACTGTACCGAGAGGATCGCTCTGGCAGGATATACTATTCAGATCTCTCAGGGGGTTATACAGACTTCAGCCATGCATATTCTGCAACCCTACTGCATCAACAGGTGTGTGTGTGTGTGTGTTTGAGCATATGACAGCCAATGCCAAGTTTCACATTTGAAAAGGAGGGTAAAACATTTAGGGAATAACATATCTCTGATGGAGAAGGGGAGAGAGGGAACCGGGAGAGATTGAATGGAGAAATGGGTAGAGAAGGGACAGGTAGAGAGAGGACGGAGAGGGGTACAGAGGAGGAGAGAAGACTGAGAATCACTGAACTCACATTGAAGGCAATGTGCTAAGCCAATCATAACACTTCAACTGTAACTTGATGTTACCAGTCATTTAGATGAAGCACAATTTAGGGATACTTGGAGGTTGATCTGTAAAACGGTCATACATGGATGAATGATGGTGTCAAGGGAACTAGTTTCCTTGTGACGCCTGTACATGTGTGTGTACGTGAGTGTGTGTGCACGAGCATGGTTAAGTGAATGTCCTTGCACCTCCCCCTTCACATAACCACATAACCCTTGAGGCTGAGTGAATGAAAGAATCAAAAACTAATGGTGTTGTTAGGAAGTGACTGTGTATAATATTGACCATGTCAGAGAGGTTATGCATAGAGAAAGACACCGGGACCTGTCCAGGACAGAGAAAGAACTCTGTCCTTATGAAACTAGCCTGATCTGCCATAGCTTCCCTTCAGGCAAGTGAAGTGAAAGGAAGCATGAGTGCAGTGGTCAGCCTGCTTGACCAGGCTAAAGAAAACAGTTCCTCCTAAAGGGGAGCAGCAGCACACGTCAATGACTTTGATGGTAAAATAAAACTGAAATACCCAAATAGATGTGTTGTAACATTGGGCATCAACTGATGTTAATGTGTGTGTTAGGAAACCTCAATTTTCGAAGCAGAAACTACATTTGTCTTATGAATTTTGTGATTCATAATAATGATCATAGCTCCCCCCTCTGTTTCTAATGTTACTCACTCACTCACTCACTCGTGTCTTTTCAGGCAGTAGTCCAGATCTATGCCTGGTGTATGTTTTGTTAGGTCACTAAGATGGTCATGTCATGTGGATTACGTATAGGAACCAGGTTACTGTGAGCCTAGTAACTGAATGACATTGGGGGATTTTCAGAAGAATATGTTGTTTGGGGGATGGGAGGTAGTTTGTCCTGTCAATGAAATGGTAATCAGCTTGTGAAGAGATATGTATGGCTGCCCTGCTTTGTAGTTGTCTTGTTTTGATTGTGTTTTGGGGTGTGGTGGGATTTATGGTTACAGGGCGGTTGGTGATTGGGTGGTGGCTTGTATTTTGGAATGTTATTTTTTAAGGTGCTTGTATGTTTGAATTAAAAAGTTAAAATCCCCCCTCCCAGCTGGCCCAATGGACCAAAAAGGAAGAGAAAGAACAGCACATGTTCATTGAAGAGCATGTCTGGTAAGTTCATGTACAAGCCATTGGCCACTATTCCTCAGTTAATGACAAGTCAATGCTCATTTACACATTTTGCTATCATTTAGCTATTCCAAGCCCTTACTCTCTAGCCACTCAGCCACATGCTTTGGATATATTTCTATAAAGTATTTTTATGAGGGGCAGGTTTTAAACACACAGCTGGTCAGTGAAATCATTTTAAAAATATGTATTTTCTCTACTTAAACCATATGATGTATTACAGTATGTGGAGAATCTGCCAAATAATTGCTTTCAGTGTTTTAGACTCAGACGCGGGCACGCGTTTCAGGAGATGAATTGGAGAGAGAAACCAGTTATTTTACGTAGATTGTTCGAAAAGAAGGGTTTCCAAGTTAGAAATATCAAGAAAAATGATGTTTCAGCTAGCTGTGTTTCTCTACTCTACCGGGGCGGCAGGGTAGCCTAGTGGTTAGAGCGTTGGACTAGTAACCGGAAGGTTGCAAGTTCAAACCCCCGAGCTGACAAGGTACATATGTCGTTCTGCCCCTGAACAGGCAGTTAACCCACTGTTCTTAGGCAGTCATTGAAAATAAGAATTTGTTCTTAACTGATGGTTAAATAAAGATAAAAAAAATAAAATAAAAATACTCTGAAGACTTTAGGTGGTGAGTGACTTTAGGATTTCCCCTGGAGTGCTATTAGGTCAGGGTGTGTGCCCACACAAGACACACACAGACCTAATCAAACACAGGCATACACACTTCTTTCCTCCGTACATGTGCTTTCCTCCGTACATGTGCTTTTGTTGCTCCCGTGCTAACACTTCTCTCTTCTCCTTCCCTTCTTCCTCTCCTCCTCTGCTCCCTCCCACTCCTCTTCCTCATGTTCTTCCTCTTCTTCCTTTCTCTTCCACTTTGTCTTTCCTCTGCTTTTGCTGCCTCTCTCCTCCTCCTCTTCCTCCTCCTGTACTCCCTCTTCTTCCTCCTGTACTCCCTCTTCTTCCTCCTCTTCTTCCTCCTGTACTCCCTCTTCTTCCTCCTGTACTCCCTCTTCTTCCTCCTCTTCTTCTTCCTCCTCTACTCCCTCTTTCCTCCCCTTTCTTTCTCCTCTACTTCCTCTCTCCTCCTCCTCTCCATCTCTCCCTCAGCACTGAGCCTCTCTGTCCCAGGATACATCCCCAGCTACTTGGAGAAGAATGAGCCATGTGTGGTATGTGGAGACAAGGCCACCGGCTACCATTACCGCTGCATCACATGTGAGGGCTGCAAGGTGAGAGACATGGCCCATGACTGGCCTGTATAGGACTTCAAGGACTGGTTGGGTAACATTTTATAGGACCTAGGCATTCCACGGTAACTACTAGGGAATAACCTGATTTTACTTTGTATATGCATTAAAGGAGGAAGTGTTATTTCTCAAACTGTGTATATTAATAATTTAATTTAACTGTCGACAATTATCGCAAAATTATTGACATTAGTGACATTTAAAAAATATATACAGTTGCATCCAAATACCGTATATTGTCACCCTTGCACTTTTCTTAAAGAATTCTTCGATAAATAAGTTGAAATTGAAAAATAAACTTTGGTCTCCACACCTTATGTGATTTTCAACATTGCAGAACCAATTGTATTTTTATAAACTTAGCCCCTAAGCTAATGAACTACCAATGTGGTTGATATAACGTCATTATGTTGATATCGTACTTTGAAATAACTAAGTTGATGCAAGCAATGTCCACAGGGTTTCTTCAGGCGAACTATCCAGAAGAACCTTCACCCGGCTTACTCCTGTAAGTACGATGGCTGCTGCATCATCGACAAGATCACAAGGAACCAGTGCCAACTGTGTCGCTTCAGGAAGTGCATCGCAGTTGGCATGGCTATGGACCGTGAGTGTCACACTCCATGAGTGTGGGACCATATGTGTCAACCATATATTTCATAATATATCACACCTACCTTCTCACTGCTTTACATTTCCATTACTTCTACATTTAATACTGAAATACAGTAAGTTCACAAAACAACTCTGTGTCCTTAGTGGTGCTGGACGACTCTAAGCGGGTAGCCAAGCGTCGTCTGATTGAGGAGAACCGGGAGAAGAGGAAGAAGGACGAGATCGTGAAGACTCTACAGACACGTCCGGAGCCCGACAGCTCGGAGTGGGAGCTGATCCGCCATGTGACAGAGGCCCACCACCACACCAACGCGCAGGGCTCCCACTGGAAACAGAAACGCAAGTTCCTGGTGAGATGCTAGGCTAATGCTATGCTAATCTAAAGCTATAGGCTAGGCTAAAATAGGATAGGCTAGGCTAAATAAGATAGGCCAGGGCTAAGCGAGACTAAGTTAAGCTAATCAACATCAGGTAGATTTGTGGGTGTATTGGTTTACTCAGTAAATTAAAAATCTTCATAAAATAATGGTCCATTCACCAATTGGTGAATGGATGTTTGACTCACTGACTGAATTGCACAAGTCACATCTCCTTACTCATTGTTTTATGTCAGATAGTTGTTTTATGTCATCTGCAATGATTGGTTGAGGACTGCTTGTCACATAGGAACGCCACCTCCTGTGGGGAGACATTGCTCTGTACTAACAGTAGGAATGTCATTCAGAAAAGCTATTACTGAATCTGCCCTGTTGCCTTAGCAACCAATTCTATGTAGCCCCCTCTGGGAGGAAAGTACTTCCCCCATACACACGTGTCTCCGTAGCGATGGTTGCCTTGGCGCTGTGGTCCAAACAGTTGTTGCATGGCAACCAGGCCAAGGAGACATAGCATGCAGAGGCTATGTTAAAATGGTTTTATTGTTCAAAGTAAAGTCGACGTGGATCTGCTCCGAATGGATTGATCCAGTGCATATCTGAGGTGTTGATAACAACAGCCTCGAAAACAAGCATAACAGAAGGAGCACTGGTACAATCTCACGCACTCACTCAGTACATCACCTCACTCACTCAGTACATCACCTCACTCACTCAGTACATCACCTCACTCACTCACTCAGTACATCACCTCCCTCGCTCACTCACTCACTCACTCACTCACTCACTCACTCACTCACTCACTCACTCACTCACTCACTCACTCACTCACTCACTCACTCACTCACTCACTCAGTACATCGTTTCACTCACTCACTCAGTACATCAACTCACGCACACACATGCGCACACACACAAAACAGGCTGCACTGTGAAACTACACATGCGGAGATCATCCGTTCACCTACTCTGCGTCTCACGAAGACACGGCGGTTGGAACCAAAAATCTCAAATTTGGGCTCATCAGACCAAAGGACAGATTTCCATCAATCTAATGTCCATTGCTCGTGTTTCTTGGCCCAAGCAAGTTTCTTCTTATTATGTGTGTCCTTTAGCAGTGGTTTATTTGCAGAAATTCGACCATGAAGGCCTGATTCACGCAGTCTCCTCTGAACAGTTGATGTTGAGATGTGTCTATTACTTGAACTCTGTGAAGCATTTATTTGGGCTGCAATTTCTGAGGCTGGTAACTCTAATTAACTTATCCTCTGCAGCAGAGGTAACTCTGGGTCTTCCTTTCCTGTGGCGGTCCTCATGAGAGCCAGTTTCATCATAGCGCTGGATGGTTTTATTGACAAAGTTCTTGGAATTTTCCTCATTTACTGACCTTCATGTCTTAAAGTAATGATGAACTGTCGTTTCTCTTTCCATATTTGAGTTGTCCTTGCTATAATATGGACTTGGTATTTTACCAAATAGGGCTATTTTCTGTATACCACCCCGACCTTGTCACAACACAACTGATGGTCTCAAACGTTTTAAGAAGGAAAGAAATTACACAAATTAACTTTTAACAAGGCACACCTGTTAATTAGATTACATTACATTACATTACATTTAAGTCATTTAGCAGACGCTCTTATCCAGAGCGACTTACAAATTGGTGCATTCACCTTATGACATCCAGTGGAACAACCACTTTACAATAGTGCATCTAAATATTTTAAGGGGGGAGGGGGTGAGAAGGATTACTTTATCCTATCCTAGGTATTCCTTAAAGAGGTGGGGTTTCAGGTGTCTCCGGAAGGTGGTGATTGACTCCGCTGTCCTGGCGTCGTGAGGGAGTTTGTTCCACCATTGGGGAGCCAGAGCAGCGAACAGTTTTGACTGAGCTGAGCGGGAACTGTACTTCCTCAGTGGTAGGGAGGCGAATTAGAATGCATTCCAGGTGACTACTTAATGAATCTGATTGAGTGAATGCCAAGAGTGTTCAAAGCTGGCAAGGCAAGGGGTGACTACTTTGAAGAATCTCAAATATAAAATATTTTTAAATTTGTTTAAAAGATATTGGGTTACTACATAATTTCATATGTGTTGTTTTCATAGTTTTGGTGTATTCACTTTTAATTCTACAATGTAGAAAATAGTAAAAAATAAAGAAAAACCCTTGAATGAGTAGGTGTGTCCAAACTTTTGACTGGTACTGTATATTTGAAAATAAAGGTAGTGGAATATTGAAATGTATTTGGAAATACACTTGGAATGTACTCAAATACACACACACGTTTAATTTCAAGTACACATTTTTAAATACTCCATGCATTTGAACTTAGGTCTGTTAAGTCCTAGGGGTTTTTGAAATAATGTATTTGGAAACAACTATTTACAAATAATTAAAACATATTTCAAATAGAAGTAGTTTATTTCTGCCGCATTATTTGAAAATACTCAAATGCAATGAAAATAAGTATATAAATACAAAATACTTAAATGAGCATAAATTTGAACCCAGGTCTGGTGACAACCGAAATATCAAACCAGAAGGTTGATTGATCTGTGTTTGCCCAGTGGGACTTTTCATTAGACACCATCTTGTGCCCCCAGCCTGAGGACATAGGTCAGTCCGCCGGGGCTCCCACCCCAGACGGAGACAAGGTAGACCTGGAGGCCTTCAGCGAGTTCACCAAGATCATCACTCCCGCCATCACACGCGTCGTCGACTTTGCCAAAAAACTAACCATGTTCTCAGAGGTGGGTTTAAAGCGCTTTGTGCCTGTGTGTTTTTGTGTGTGTTTTTGTGTAAGTTCCTGTGTGTGTCTGTCTCTGTCCTGTGTCCTCATTTGGCCCTGTGTGTCTCTAATGGGGCTCATCAACACAGACTTGACTGTGATTACCTCCTCCTTCAGCAGAACTGTTTGTTATGGTGTATCTGTCTGTTCATTCCTACGTGCGTGCGTTATTACACTTGTTAAATTGTATATTCACCACTGCCTCCTCTATATGACTCATACTGCTCTATAATGAGGACATAATGCTGCTGTTTCTCACACACACACATTACTCACCTTCATCCACAGTCCCCGACAAACAGTCCCGAAAGGTTGTGATTCACCAGTTATGTAGTCTGTAGCTGGACTATCATTATAAATAACTGTCTCACTGGCCAGCAGAGGAATAATGTCGCTAACTGCTGTGATTATGGTAGCTGCTAGAATTACTGGATATTTAGTAACATCATCTCTGTCACTATGTTCCCAGGCTGTGTGTATAATGTACATATGCCCTATAGTTACCTTGTGAGACCTGCAGTGTGTGTGTGTGTGTGTGTGTGTGTGTGTGTGTGTGTGTGTGTGTGTGTGTGTGTGTGTGTGTGTGTGTGTGTGTCTTGACCTTAAGTGCTTTCTACTTCAGCTGACTATAGGTTTCCTAACAGGCCCCTCACTGCCATGGGATGACCTGATTGTGTTTATGTTGTGTACACTCTAACAGTCTCCCTCTCCTCCCTCCAGCTGCCTTGTGAGGACCAGATCATCCTATTGAAAGGTTGCTGTATGGAGATCATGTCGCTTCGTGCCGCCGTGCGCTACGACCCAGAGAGCGAGACGCTTACCCTGAGCGGCGAGATGGCGGTGAAGAGGGAGCAGCTGAAGAATGGCGGGCTGGGCGTTGTGTCGGACGCCATCTTTGATTTGGGCAAGAGTCTGGCGCAGTTTAACCTGGACGACTCGGAGGTGGCCCTCCTGCAGGCTGTGCTCCTCATGAGCTCAGGTGAGTAGCCAGGAGGCTGTGAAAGGTTATAACAACTCTATGAACATACATAATAGCTATGAAAAGACATAAGTGCTTTGAACAGACATTTAAGCTCTATGAACAGATAAAACAGGCAATCAGTGGAAGGACGTCAGAGGATCATAACCACTTCATGAACAGACATAACCACTTTAAGAACAGACATAACCACTTTATGACCAAAGAACAACTGTATTGAACACACTGAAGGTCTCCCTATGTTTGTAACATTTTATGAACAAGCTTCAATATCTCTACCATTTCTCTATTATTATTATTGGTCTTTAAAGGTATGTATTTTGCGTTCCTCTCAGATCGCTCTGGCCTGACATCGGTAGATAAGATCGAGAAGTGCCAGGAGACGTACCTGCTTGCCTTCGAGCACTACATCAACCACCGCAAACACAACATTCCCCACTTCTGGCCCAAGCTGCTGATGAAGGTGACGGACCTGAGGATGATCGGGGCTTGCCACGCCAGCCGCTTCCTCCACATGAAGGTGGAGTGTCCCAACGAACTCTTCCCTCCGCTCTTCCTGGAGGTCTTCGAGGACCAGGAAGTATGAACTGACCCCTGACTTTTGACCTGGAAGAGATAGAAGAGAGAGGGGGGGAATTATGAGGGGGAAAGAAAAGGAGTAACAATTGGCCTCTTTCCTCATTTTGTGAAACACAATATCACCACCAGCAACACAGATAGTCACAGAGAAAAACAAAAAGGCTTTCTTTTGCATAGCCGTTTTGATGATTTGCATTTGGGGCTCCTGTGGCTGCTGGGCCCCACTTTGAGTTGGGCGGTGGGGCGACGCTCTAAAGTGGGGTTCTCTGGCTGTGGGGCCTCTCTCTGAGTTGGGGTTCACTGGCTGCACCCCCCCCCCCCCCTCTCTCTGAGTTGATGGTCTATGGCGTCTCTATCTAACAGAGAAGCTAACAGCCCTGTGCGGTGTTCTCCTCCTGTGTTGTTATACACCTGGTGCACATGTATGCAAACCCAAACCCACGAGGTCTGGTTGGAGTACTGGTACTGATGGAGCTCTGTGTTAGTGGAAGGCAATCACTCTGAGAGGCAGATGGTTGACACAAACATACACACTTACAATCACACAATTTTACAAAACCTCACACATACAGCCACTGATGTACATCTACATTCACCTAACACACACACACTACTATAGACAAACATATTCATACAGTACATGGACTGATCTAGCTTTTCAGAGCTGCCCATCACTCGAGGAGGGCAGATAGATACTTTTTGTATATTTTGTCCCACAATCGAGGTTCCATCAGGGGGCTCCACCCTCCAACCAGCTCCCCTCTTCACCAGCCTCCTCACCAGCCTCCACTGGGACAGTTACCAAGTGTACCCCCACACTTTTCTCTTTTGGACTCTTCCCTTCCACCCCTGATGTGCAGAGTTACACATATACCTCCCTTTATGACAATGCAAACACACATACCTATTTATGAATACAAACAATATCCAATTTGTTGTGCAATGGTGCAAGAGTACCTGCATTTATATACGCAACCCTTTACCCTCACACATACAAGTCCTGTATACCTATCTTACTACATGTATACAGTACACCGGTCTAACTGCATGCACATGTATCTCTGTACCTGCATAATACCCACTGGTTTACCTCCATATGCTTCTCATCAGATTACATACCTCTCTTAACCCGTATGCATATATATATTTTGCTGAATATACATATACAGTTAACATAACTGTCTACCTGTGTATATGTGTACCTCTCCTATACATACCTCTCTGTGTGTACACACACAAAACAATACTGTTCTTTTACCTCATATGACGGTTGATCCTCACCTAGGTTGTGTCATTCCACCCATCCCAAACCTCCACTACATCACCCGTTTGGGCTACACTGCACTCCCTAGTTGCAGACTGTGTGTGTCTCCTCCATGTTGCCCTGCCCATCACACAGGACTCCCACCACCTCTGATGTGGGATTGGTTGAGGGACCGGGGGGGGGGTGTCACTGACAGATTCTACCTCACCTCCCATGTTTGGAGCAGCTGCCCCTCTGAGTGCAAATAAATACACTTCCACAGCTGCCAATATGGACCTGTTTGTTCCCCTACTACACCGTTCAGTATGGTTCTATGACCTCTGAAATGTGAGAGGCCGCAGACCTTTTACACTTTTCTTTTTGAAGTATTTTTATCACACAGGACCAAGTCTCATACTGGATTCCCCTATGTATGTTCAAGACAGGAGAAACAACAAACCCACTGGTGGTATAAATATTCTCTGTCTGATGACAAACTCAAAGGAAACTTTCTTTCGGAGGAAAAGACAGACGGTACACCTTGGAAGCCAAATTAGCTCAATGGACGGGCCAGGCAAAAGCCCGTGGTAAGAAAACACGAAAAAAACTCCAATCTTTAACTCAGTTCAGCAGTGTTCACCTGTGGATGGATACCCTGGTTCTCAATGTGGCAGGTCCAGAGACGAGACAAGACAAGACCGAGAGTCCTAGCCGATGCAACCTGCCACATATTGTACTTTTACAGCATCATTCACAGTAGCAACCCCCTTTCTCCTAAAGTGTGAAAAGTGGTTGCCACAGAGAGCCACAAAGCCTTTGAGATGACTCTCTGACTGTCCTCCCCACACATCCAATCCTACACCCAGCCATCTATGAGCTTTCGCTACATGTCCCCCTCCCCTCTCCTTCAAAGCCATTGACAGGTATTTGTTTTGCACTAAAGTGATGTCTCCCCCTGTATTTGCCCTATATATGCCCTCTGTTGCTATACATCTCTTCTCCTGCAGTCTTACCCTAATCCCTAGCTTGATCACGGCGCCTATAACATTCTGTTATTACACACACACACACACACACACACACACACACACACACACACACACACACACACACACACACACACATTCTCAGTATTACCACAAGGGTATTTAAAGGAACCTAGAAAATAGGATGTCATTCAAACACATGCGCAGAGATGTGATATGGTTCACTTGATAAAGAGATGCCGATCTCAATGTGGCTTTAATGTTTAAATAAAAGAAACATAAAAGATATGCAGCATAATGATAATCAACTCTTTGTCACTGTGAAGGAGCCAGGCTTTAACCAGACGGTTGGTTTGGGATAAGGTGTAGAATAGGGTTGGCTTTAGCTGTGAACGACATGGAAATGTTCCCCAGAGGGGTCGTGAATATCAACATGTAGAAGAAAGGGAGGCTTTTCCACACAGCCAGTGGTCCCTAGACTACTGACAATCTCATACAGAATCAGACTCACCAGCACCGCAGAGCACACTGCCTTCAGACACCATCAATCACACCAGCACAGCTGATGGATCCTCAGGCTCTCGCTGGCCATCCTCGTGCCAGGACAACGTGCCAGGACAAATGTTATCTTAGGTATGTCCTTCCACGCTACCCCCACACCTCCCATTCTCCACACTGTTTCTATTACACCACCTTAACTAACCACACTACTAAACCAGGAATATCATCTACATTCTCGAACTTAACAGATATCTTCCCTGACACTATTTTTTTTTTACCTTTATTTTACTAGGCAAGTCAGTTAAGAACAAATTCTTATTTTCAATGACGACCTAGGAACAGTGGGTTAACTGCCTGTTCAGGGGCAGAATGACAGATTTGTAAGTTGCAACCTTCCGGTTACTAGTCCAACGCTCTAACCACTAGGCTACCCTGCCGCCCCATTAACTTCTTTAAATGGAGAATCTCCATTGAACACGCTTCTTAGTCCAGGACTAGGCTTTATCTGGGTCCAGGAAACTAGCCCCAATCTCCCCCTCCCCTTTAAGACAATCTCATGCTTTGCCCTCACTCGCTTTAACCTTCCCATAACTCCGTCCTCCCCACAACATAGCTGTCTTGCTCCCCTCTGAACAGCCAATCAAACCCCAAGCAAAAGTAGCACTTAGAGAGGAAAGGAAATCCCAGGAACATGAATGATATGTCGTCATGAAGAATGTTTAAAAAACCCATTTAATGTCATTTTATTTCACCTTTATTTAACCAGATAGACCAGTTGAGAACAAGTTCTCATTTACAACTGCGACCTGGCCAAGATAAAACAAAGCAGTGCGACACAAACAACACAGAGTTACACATGGGATAAACAAACGTACTGACAATGACACAATAGAAAAATCTATATACAGTGTGTGCAAATGTAGTACGATTAGGGAGGTAAGGCAATAAATAGGCCATAGTGGCAAAATAATTACAATTTTGCAATTAAACAGTGGAGTGATAGATGTGCAGAAGATGAATGTGCAAGTAGAGATACTGGGGTGCAAAGGAGCAAAAAAAGGAATAACAATATGGTTGGGTGGGCTATTTACAGATGGGCTGTGTACAGGTGCAATGATTGGTAAGCTGCTCTGACAGCTGATGCTTAAAGTTAGTGATGGAGATATAAGACTCATGCTTCAGTGATTTTCGCAATTCCTTCCAGTCATTGGCAGCAGAGACCTAGAAGGAAAGGCGGTCAAATGAGGAGTTGTCTTTGGGGATGACCAGTGAAATATGCCTGCTTGGAGCGCGTGCTACGTGTGGGTGCTGCTATGGTGACCAGTGAGCTGAGATAAGGCGGGACTTTACCTAGCAAAGACTTATAGATGACCTGGAGCCAGTGAGTTTGGTGACGAATATGAAGCGAGGGCCGGCCAACGAGAGCATACAGGTCGCAGTGGTGGGTAGTATATGGGGCTTTGGTGACAAAACAGATGGCACTGTGATAGACTGAATCCAATTTGCTGAGTAAATTGTTGGAGGCTATTTTGTAAATGACATTGCCGAAGTCAATGATTGGTAGGATAGTCAGTTTTACGAGGGTATGTTTGGCAGCACGAGTGAAGGATGCTTTGTTGTAAAATAGGAAGCCGATTCTAGATTTAATTTTGGATTGGAGATGCTTAATGCGAGTGTGGAAGGAGAGTTTACAGTCTTACCAGATACCCAGGTATTTGTAGTTGTCCACATATTCTAAGTCAGACCCGTCCAGAGTAGTGATGCTCGACGGGGGCGGGCGATCGGTTGAGAAATTAAAGGAGAAGTCCCAGACTGAAAATGTTGTGCACTAAGTGTCTTTCTGCATATTTCTGCATATTTGTGAACTGGATGGATGATGAAAGTGGGTGATGTCACACTTCCAGGTTGAAATGCTGTTTGTCTGACAGATTGATCTCAATAAAGTATTTTACATTTTTTTTTTTAAAGAGACTGAAAGCCCAGAAACGGAGGGAAAGAAAAGACTACTTGGATCTTAGTTCACGACTTGGATAATTATGTTGAGTTTTTTGTTGTTGTTATGATTATTGTTGTTTGTTGTTTAGCATTTGATTTAATTGCTCAGTTAATGTCTGTGTTGTCAGAGCTTGTCTGATATGATGCTTTACTGTGTAAAACAAACAGCTGTAGACACTTTCTGAACATCTGTGCAGTGTAGGGGTGTGTCTCAAATGGCCCCCTATTTCTGACGCAGACTAGGTCTTCATGAAACTTCACTTTGATCTCAGCTGGTTTGTATTGTTCGCTCAAGGTGGAAGACCCCCTTAACTCACTGACCTGGGTTCTCCTCTAACCAATCTTAACCTTGATCTATAGATGGGTTAAAGTAAAACTGACTTTAGATGACAACTTGGTGGAAACGTCACCCCATGAATTTGTCGACAATCCATCTTAATGTAAACAAGAATATTATATACGTTTTTTAAGAAAAAGTATTACTGTAAAAAAAGAAACAAGCTATAAAAATTTCAAAACAGAAACCACAAGAGAGATTTAAACAACTATTCATAGCTCAGACAATGAAGTGGAAACGGAATGAAAAGGAGTTGTGGTTTGCATGCATGGATAGCCAGCCGCTGTGTCGTACGCTCACATTGTTTGTGTGAAGCTTCTTGACAGGAACTGTATATAAAATGACACCATCTTAAATTCAAGCGGTATTTGAGGCTTTTGACATTCGCTCTGAAGTGTAGTTTCTCACAACCACTTCCTCTAATAGGCTCAGGATAGACTCACAGGATCAGGAGATGTTTGGGTGAGGTTCCCTCCACATAGTGTGTATTAGGATGTTCAGTCCTAGCTCAGTATTGAATGTAGCTCAACACGATCTATGTCACAACTCTTGTTTATGTCCCTCATCACTGTCTAACCAAGCCTTGTCCCAGATTAGGTTGTCTTGTAAACGCCTATGGTCATTATCACGGCAAGTTGAAAAGACTGCACAAACCGGTCTGGAGGCATAACGCTAGACAAATCATACAAACATTGCTGCTCTGCAGAATGTGATAGTGGTTCTTGTGCCCAGACACTCACTGATCGATTATTTTTGTTAGATGTTTCATAGGTTATGACAAAAAAAAAACATACATCGAGAGATGGTGGCATCCCAAGAGCTCTTTTTATTTTTATTGTTAAAAAGTTAGACTTACGTCAAACGTTGTTAACGTTCAGTTTCTTACTTGGGTACGTTTCCCTCCCTCAACCTGCTCTTGAGACAATTATTTTTATGAAATCAGCCATTGAATTATGTCCAAACAATCTTTAGCAGTGTGCTTTCTCTTCTCTCAACTTACCTTCATGAATACTGGTCTGAAAGGACCAGATAAGTGAAAGCAGTATGGTGGAATCTCATCCATTTCCTGTCAATTTCCGGTGGTAATCATTAATCAAGTACAGTATATAGAATGGGAGATTGTGGGATAGCTTGGAGCGAACACAGTATAGGCAGAGGGAAAAGTCCAATACCTACTCCTGTGTTTTTCAATCCTGGTCTTTGTGTTGGCAAGGCAAGAGTATTGCCCAAATACTGCTGACAAGCAAATGGCCATCTTGAGGTTTCAGTTGAACATTTATCTGCTCTTCCCACCAGTTGAATGGTGTAGAGCATGTCTGATGGATGGGATAGTAAAGTTTCTATTCTCAAATCAAGGACCGGGATTGGGGGAAACACTTTTATACACCATATTGGTTCTGGTAAAAAATAAAAACATCTGAAAGACAAACTGTGTAGAGGTGTTAACAAATTTGCTCAGGTCTGACTAAATGTTATGTGGAGTGGTGAACGGAGGCTATAGAATTCTGTGTTTGTGGGAGGTGGTTGAAGATACAATTCCTAATGTGATGAGAAGGCCTAGAGTTGGTAACAGTAGTCACTGCAGTGCAGCCTAATAAGTTAATTGAATTCACAAATGTTTGGGCCTATGGAAAGAGGGGAGATGCAGATTGTACAATATGATGTCCATCTGGCCTGGTGGAGGAAATTATAGTATAATTTTTAAAATATAATTCAGACGCACAGACTGTGAGTGAAAGGGGCTGGGATTCTGTGAATATGTTTGCTCACTGTGGATGGCAGATGCTATCCGCTGGTCATGCAGAGTAGCCTTGAGCATTGGACTAGTAACTGAAAGGTTGCAAGTTCGAATCCCTGAGCTGACAAGGTACTTATCTGTTGTTCTGCCCCTGAACAGGCAGTTAACCCACTGTTCCTAGGCCGAAAATAAGAATTTGTTCTTAACTGACTTGCCTAGTTAAATAAAGCTAAAATCATTCTTTATTTTTTAAACTCAATATTGGGAGATTTGGTAGCCCAACTACAGACAGATTAAGGTCTTTTCTTTTCAGCCGTAGTCATTTGACTTCAAAACTATGTTTTTCCAGTAATTGTATTTTGAAATATTCGACCAATTCTAGCTACTGTTTACTAACAGCCGCAACTCCACAATCAGCTGTTTGAAATTAAGCCAGCGGCCCAAATTGCAGGCTGTGCGGGCTATGTTTGTGATTTAAACAATTCACAGCAATATTGTAAAGGAAGCTATTAATCCTCGGTGGCTACATTATCCTCTCTGGTGTAGTATTTTGAATTATTTTATTTATTTAGACATATGTACAAACAGGACTAATTATTTAATTTTGTCAAGTTTAATAATGAATTCATTTTGGCAATTTACCAGTTTGTGCTGCACCTACATTAGCACTCCTACTCCCCGCGGCTATGGTCATGTTCCTAATGAAGGCACAAAATGGGAGAAACTGTTTAGAAATCTTTCGAATAAGAGTTCTCATTTTGGTTTTCCCTTAGAAAAAGGTATGGATAGTGAATGCGACCGTAGGTTGTCAGGTTATAGATTCAGCACCCCTCAGTTTGTGTAACTTAGCTTATTATTAAGCTTTATTTCAAGAGTTTAGAAATGACAAGGTGATACAGAGGTGGAGAAGGGAGGAAGTTGAAAGGGACAACTCAGGGTTGAACCCAGGTCTCCGGCGTGTGTTGAGAGTGGGGAGTGTTACCACTACACCATATCTGCCACTTAACTGGACGTTTGTTACATGCAAGATGGCCAACAAATCATAAAGTTTGGACAGATAATCTCTTCATATGGTATTATTGCTTGAGAAAAAGCATATATTATAACTATGCAAGTTGATGCACAGTAGTGGTTCTTCTCGTCCTTTTTTCCATTTTGATGGCTGCTTGTTGACACTTTTTCTCTTATAAAACTGCAATTTTAGCTCAAGTGAAAGCACCTGATGCAAGCCTCAATGTGTGTCTCTCCCCCAGAAAAACATAACCTCATGCAGTCATCATCAGGGTTTCTCAGCCTAGGTCCTACAAGTATTAAAGTTATATAAACGTTACTGTTGTTAACCCATGTGACTATGTTGTGCCACGGTTCTTAATCAAATAATAACTTTCAGGGGTTTTGTCAGAATAAAATGTAAAAAAGTATATATAATTGAATTGTACAAACAGTGTACTACTACAACACAAACACACACGAGACAATTCCGGAAATGCACTGTGATTCCTGTCACCTGCTGCTCAAGCCAGTGTTCTGTTCACATTGCATATATTATATTGACTGATGGTGTAATGTTATGTCCGATATGTGTTGTTCTGTGTTGGGCTGACTGGTTCAAACAATCAACCAGGGCAATTGTAAAATGTGGTTTTGAGATTTGTGTTCATTGTTTTAAAAGAAAATATTTGTACGGTAGTTGTTGCTAGTCTAGTCGCAATATATGTATCTAATAAATACATACTCTCTTTCCCTGTCTTTCTCTGTCTTGTTACAGAGTCTGTTTTGAACTTGAACCTGAATAAGTACAGTAACGTGAACTCCATGTGATGTTGCTTTAGATTGTTGGGGAGGAGATGATGTCATAAAGGCAGTCTTCCTCTCCACCAATCACAGCCTGTCTTTCCCACCCTTATTCTCTGTGCAACAGATAGACTGTCAGAGCTTCAAAACAGAGCTGCTCCCTCCGGGTCAGACAGGTTGCAAAAGTTTCTGAATTCACAGAGTAACAAACACACAGGCTAACAGACGACTCACTCAGACATCGGTTACAGGTTTTTCTGCTCAGGAGAGTGCTTGCAGCACCACAGAAAGGCACAAAAATAGCACACACACACATACTTCCACTCTCACATACACACGCTCATCAAATTGCATTACATTAAAAAAGGACACTACTTAGTGCTCAAACTCACATTTAGAAATCTTGCAGATACTGTATATGAGACTGTAGTTTAAATGAAACCAGAGCTTGTGAGTAATGTCAATGTTTGAGCACGTGCCTGGGCACAGGTTAATTCAAGCATGAGTTTCTCCACTCTGTGAATGTAAGTAGCCTGCCGTCCACGCGTCATATAGTATATTCAATAATACCGCCCAACCCCCTCTACACACACACTCATGCAAAACAGTGTTACATAACCAGTAGGTAAAGTCACTGGGGAAGCTGGGCAACATTACAACCTATGTGTTGTAATTATTGTGTTGTTTGCTCTATAACCTGTTAATTAATATGCCTTGCAACCGTTATATATACTGTAGGCCTAAAGGCAGAGACAATAAGAAGACACAGTGGCAGAATTAATTCAAACACATCTTTGTTTTATCACAAAGCCAGATAGCAACCTCTGTCCAGTGAAGTCCACAAAGCATGTTGCAGGTACAGTAACAGACAGTTAGTTACATGACCTATAGCATGGTCAAGCTAGTCAATGTTTCTGACATTTTCAGACCACTAAACAAATTGATTTAGAACTACAGAGAGTTACCACAAGTCACAAAGAAAACAAGACCTGCCTCCACTTTTCCAGCACCATTTCAACTTCAACATTTCAGCATCATCAAATCACCTCTGCTTAGTCTAATACAGTGACAACTAAAAAATACCAAAAACAATTTATTCCAATCAACATGGCTATGTTTAACTATTCTTGTAGGGACCAGCCATCCCCACAAGAATAGTAAACAAACAAACATTTGACCAACTGGGGACATTTTGTTAGTCCCCCACAAGGTCAAATGCTATTTCTAAGGGGTTTTAGGGTTAAGATTAGAATTGATGTTAGGAGCTAGGGTTAATTTTCGGGTAATACGCTAGGGTTAGGGTTGAGGTTAGGTTTTTGGGGTAGGGAAAATAGGATTTTGAATGGGACTGAATTGTGTGTCCCCACAAGGTTAGCTGTGAGTGTGTGTGCGCAAGTAGAAAAACGTGTTGACTCACCCTACTTGTAGAGAACCACCAATGGCATCCTCCTCTCTTTCATGTTGGCGAAACGGCCTCAAAACTATCTATCACTCTTTCTGGCATACAGTACATAATAGTATTTTTTGTTGTCCTAGGCTACCTGGCTAAAATGCTTACTCGCTATCCTAACTTCCATTCATGTGCAACGTTAGTAGTTAACATTAGCCTTCTACATCTAGCTACATATTGAACTTTCATCCTCTCAGGCTAGGGGCTCAACAATGTATGAATATGGTTGGATCAGAATTGCCATTATAATTATTGGCCAGTATGGAGAATTAAGTAAAACCACAAATCCCTATCTCCATCCATGGCTATTTTAGGAAAAGGACAATTTCTGCTAGCTAGCCACTGAAGGACAACACAACAAGATGCAACAATTCACGTTTTTCTGTCAATTACGTATGCTCTCAATGGGATTTGATTGCAGTGATGCAAAATTCCAAGCTGATTTCCCTTGACACTTTTTTGTTGGTGCGCCATGACCATTCACCTTTGAACTAGCTCAGTTTAGCTCAACACTTATTGGCAAATGTTTTTATACTCTTTTAATCAAAGGAGGCTAAATGCTCGCTGACTTCCCTTGCCTTCAATGCTATGGGCGGCAACAATGTCATACTCGTTTGGACCAGACAGCATCAGATAGATGGCCTACCTGTAGAGAGACAGTGGAGCTGTTTTGCTCGTATTCAGTGTCTCAGAGTAAGAGAGCTGATCTAGGATCAGTTCCCACTTTCAAGTAATAATTTGTATTATTCTTATCTAAAAGGCTAAACTGATCCTAGATCAGCAGTCCTACTCTGAGACGTTTTGTGAATACAGGCCATCCTACCCCATTCCTAACGGTATGCAGGCATTACAGGAATATCAGCAGAGCCAGCCCCAGACCAGTTGATACAGACAGAGAACACCAAATGTTGTCCAGCCTGATATATTGCTGCTCACATAAAGGTTATAATGGACTCCATCCCCCTGCTGGTCAATAGCAGAATCTCTACACAACTTTTTCAATAGTGTCAGTATACCTGGTATTCACTGAAGAAATACAATTAGAAGAGATAACGACAAAACTAAATAAGAAATACTATCTGTACTAGTGGTTTCTTCTTTAAAAAAACAGCTAAATAACCATTTCAAATCAATCAAATCAAATTTATTTATATAGCCCTTCGTACATCAGCTGATATCTCAAAGTGCTGTACAGAAACCCAGCCTAAAACCCCAAACAGCAAACAATGCAGGTGTAAAAGCACGGTGGCTAGGAAAAACTCCCTAGAAAGGCCAAAACCTAGGAAGAAACCTAGAGAGGAACCGGGCTATGTGGGGTGGCCAGTCCTCTTCTGGCTGTGCCGGGTAGAGATTATAACAGAACATGACCAAGATGTTCAAATGTTCATAAATGACCAGCATGGTCAAATAATAATAAGGCAGAACAGTTGAAACTGGAGCAGCAGCACAGTCAGGTGGACTGGGGACAGCAAGGAGCCATCATGTCAGGTAGTCCTGGGGCACGGTCCTAGGGCTCAAAGCATATGTGGGGTGGCCAGTCCTCTTCTGGCTGTGCCGGGTGGAGATTATAACAGAACGTGGCCAAGATGTTCAAATGTTCATAAATGACCAGCATGGTTGAATAATAGTAAGGCAGAACAGTTGAAACTGGAGCAGGAGCATGGCCAGGTGGACTGGGGACAGCAAGGAGTCCTCATGTCAGGTAGTCCTGGGACATGGTCCTAGGGCCCAGGCCAGTTGAAACTGGAGCAGCAGCATGGCCAGGTGGACTGGGGACAGCAAGGTGTCATCATGTCAGGTAGTCCTGGGGCATGGTCCTAGGGCTCAGGTCCTCCGAGAGAGAGAAAGAAAGAGAGAAGGAGAGAATTAGAGAACGCACACTTAGATTCACACAGGACACCTGAATAGGACAGGAGAAGTACTCCAGATAAACAAACTGGAAGACCCAGAGTTACCTCTGCTTCAGAGGATAAGTTCATTAGAGTTACCAGCCTCAGAAATTGCAGACCAGATAAATGCTTCACAGAGTTCAAGTAACAGACACATCTCAACATCAACTGTTCAGAGGAGACTGTGTGAATCAGGCTGCAAAGAAACCACTACTAAAGGACACCAATAATAAGAAGAGACTTGCTTGGGCCAAGAAACACTAGCAATGGACATTAGACAAGTCCAAATTTGAGATTTTGGTTCCAACTTCCATGTCTTTGTGGGACGCAGAGTAGGTGAACAGATGATCTCTGAATGTGTGGTTCCCACCGTGATGTATGGAGGAGGAGGTGTGACACTGTCAGTGATTTATTTACAATTCAAGGCACACTTAACCAGCATGGCTACCACAGCATTCTGCAGCAGCATGCCATACCATCTGGTTTGTGTTTAGGTGGGACTATCATTTGTTTGACCCAACATACCTCCAGGCAATGACCCAACATACCTCCAGGCTGTGTAAGAGCTATTTGACCAAGAAGGAGAGGGATCGAGTGCCGCATCAAATGACCTGGCCTCCACAATCACCTGACCTCAACCCAATTGATATGGTTTGGGATGAGTTGGACTGCAGAGTGAAGAAAATGCAGCCAGCAAGTACTCAGCATATGTGGGAACTCCTTCAAGACTGTTGGAAAAGCATTCCAGGTGAAGCTGGTTGAGAGAATGCCAAGAGTGTGCAAATCTGTCATCAAGGCAATTTATTTTTACCTTTATTAGGCAAAGGGTGGCTACTTTGAAAAATCTCAAAGATAAACTATATTTTTATTTGTGATCTCTTCACTAGTATTCTACAATGTAGAAAATAGAACATGTAAAGAAAAAGCCTTGAATGGGTAGGTGAGTCCAAACTTTTGACTGGTACTGTAGGTTAACCATATCAATACTACATAAATCTCTACTAACTAAAAAGTAATCAAATATACTTTCGAATATACGTTAATTTGGTGTGTCACATGATCTTTGTTACCAGCAGTGGGAAGATGTGAAATAATATTATAGACAGATGGGATTGGGAGGACTGCATATCATACAAACGATTGGTCAGGGGCCTTAGTTTAGTCCTCATGTCGTGTGTGTGTGTAAGAATATACCATGATCTCAGTTAGACTGTGGGCCATATGTAAACCATGATAGTTTCTCATAAATGTGCAAAAAAAACATGCTACAGCAAAATGAGAACTATTTCTTATTTAGACACTCAAATGGAGCAGGAGGAAAAGTAAACCTGATAACATAACCATTAAATGGTTCTCTAGAAATCACCTTGACGAGTAGATGCAAGCTCCACAGCACAGAGGCTAGAAAAGACTGGCAGTGTGAAGGAAGGAAGGAATTGGATGGAGAGACAGAGGGGGAGTTGTAGGGATTGTTCCTGAGTGTGAGGGTTCCTCCCTGATTGAGAGGGGTTGGGTTAAATGCAGAATACACATTTCATTTGAATGCATTCAGTTTTACAACTGACTAAGTATTCCCTTTCACTTGAATAGTGTCTTTCTGAATTTAAATCAAAGGACAAGCCATGTTTGAGCCAGCCTACAAGTCAAGGATGGCAGTCAGTGAATGTGTGTATCTGTGTACATTTACAGGTACATACTTTCCAGGTGTCCTGAATACCTACACTCTTTCACGTGGCTGTTTATCTGTACATACTTGTAAGGTACGAGTACAGCGGAAAGAAAACCGTCATTGGTTCCAGAACTTTCCTTCGGCCGCCAGAGTTTCGTTGAGGCGACACAGCTGGCGCAGGAAGCCATCGTTAGGTCCGATCTCTCTCTTCTGTCGTACCATGGACAGGGCGGACCGAATGTCCATCCTGTGGCGCAACATCAGGTAGGCGATGACCAGTGTTGGGGAGCGGCTGTAGCCCTCTCTGCAGTGAACGTACACTTTACCTGAGGGACATGGAGAAGGGTTTTAGGTCAGAGAGAATGGGACACAATATTGCAACAAATAAGGATAAAATATTACATAAAATACTGGGATAAAATGTTGCGTCAATGTATTTAATTTAATATTTCTAAATTGAAACAATTCTGCATTTGAATTCAACTAAAATTTCCAGTTTCTACATGCACGATACCAAAAATCTATTAAAATAGAATTGATTCTTCTGAAGTCAACTCTGCATCCATCCCTGGTGTGACTGTGTTGAAACTGAGTCATCCCATTAGACCACATAGGACCAATTTCATAATCTTAGCGCGATGAGGTCATGTACTGTGATGTATTATATTCCACTGATCTCATGCAGAGGCTCACACCAAAACAATTAACTGTTACCTTACTCTTCCCATATTTGTTTTGCCTTAAAAGAAAAAGAGGTGGCTAACTATTGCTCTAAGTGTTTTGCTCCGTCGGCCTGCACCTCTCTAACTCAGGTGTGCATTTTCCCTTGTCTCAGAAAGGTTTTATCTTACCCTTCCCATCATTGTGTGCCAAGGCCTTCTCGATGAAGTTCGCCCCCTCCTCGAAGTAGATGCTGAGGTCAAAGTGGTCTGTGTCACTGGCGCCCATGCCGTGGTATGTGATGCCTGTGCCAGCGTAGAACTCTGCATTGGTGTTAACGTGCATGAAGGAGTTGCCTTCGGCTGCATTCAGAATGTGGGTGATGCCTAGCTTCTTCAGACGCATCGTGTTCATGGCCACAATACTAAAAAACAAAGTGCTGTAGGTGTCATAACCATTACAAACCTAGAGTGGTACTATATACAGGCATATTATTATATATATTATTATTATATACAATGCCTTCAGAATGTACTCATACCCCTTGACTTATTTCACATTTTGTTGTTACATCCTGAATTCAAAATGGCTTAAATATTTTTTTCCATCTATACAGAATACCCCATGACAAAGTGAAACATGATTCTAAATGTTTGCTAATTTATTTGAAATGAAATACAGAAATATCTCATTTACATAAGTATGCACTCCCCTGAGTCAACACTTTGTAGATCACCCTTGGCAACCATTACAGCTGTGAGTCTATCTGGATGAGTCTCTATGAACTTTCCACACCTGGATTGTGCAACATTTGCCCATTTTATTATTTTTGTAATTCTTCAAACTCTGACAAATTGGTTGTTGATCATTGCTAGACAACCATTTTCTGGTCTAGATTTAAGTCAAAATTCAACTCGCCCACTCAGGAACATCCACTGTCTTCTTGGTAAGCAAGTCCAGTGAAGATTTGGCCTTGTGTTTTATGTTGTTGTCCTGCTGAAAGGTGAATTAATATCCCAGTGTCTGGTGGAAAGCAGACTGAACCAGCTTTTCCTCTAGGATTTTGCCTGTACTTAGCTCCGTTCCATTTCCTGTTATCCTGAAACATTCCTTAACGATTACAAGCATACCCATGACATGATGCAGCCACCACTATGCTTCAAAATATGGAGAGTGGTACTCAGTAATGTGTTGTATTAGATTTGCCCCAAACATAACAATTTTGTATTCAATTGCTTTGTCACATTTTTTGCAGTATTACTTTAGTGCCTTGTTGCAAACAGGATGCATGTTTTAGAATATTTTTATTCTGTACAGGCTTCGTTTTTATTCTGTACAGGCTTCGTTTTTATTTTTATTCTGTACACTCTATCAATTAGGTTAGTATTGTGGAGTGACTAAAATGTTGTTGATGCATCTTCAGTTTTCTATCACAGACATTGAACTCTGTAACTCTTTTATCATTGGCCTCAAGGTGAAATCCCCAAGCAGTTTCCTTCCTCCCCGGCAACTAAGTTAGGAAGGACACCTGTATTTTTCTAGTGACTGGGTGTATTAATACACCATCCAAAGTGTAATTAATAACTTCACCATGCTCAAGGGAATATTATTCAATGTTCTTTTTTAATTTACCCATCCTCCATCAACCTTCTTTGCAAGGCATTGGAAAATCTCCCTGGTCTTTTTGGTTGAATCTGTGTTTGAAATTCACTGCCACGACTGAAATACATTACAGATAATTGTGTGTGGGTTACAGAGATGAAGTACTACTTCAAAAATGATGCTAAACACTATATTATTGCACACAGAGTGAGTCTATACAATTTATGTTATTACTTATTTCAGCTTTTCAGTTTTTTATTAAATTGTATCCTTTTTTTTCAAAAAACATAATTCTTCTTTGATATTATGGATTATTGTGTGAATTATAGTGACCAAAAATCTAAATTGAATCTATTTTAAAAATTCACACAAAATAACATAAAATATGTAAATGTCAGGTGAAGGAATACTTTCTTACGGCATTGTACATGTGTAGTGGTATAAAGTTGTACAGGGGTGTGTTATTAGCTGTGTCATTACCAGTGTCCATTTTAGCATGTAAATCTTGGTGGGGCAAACTTTAAAAAATAAGAATTTTGGTGCATGCCAGAAAAGGTACCCTCAAACCCTCAAAGGCCTTCATAAAGCCCAAGAGAAAATGTTTATTTTCAGCAACATGGAGTGAATCCGTACCACCGCTACACCTGGCTATCAGCGGAGCCTTGTCTGGCAGCAAAACAGTTAATTCAGCCACATTTACTGCCTTTAAAAAAACATAGCTGATATGGCTAACATACTTAGAGAATGTGGTGTCTACTGACAATTGAGATGTACAAATTATGGCATAAGGGGACGGCGAGCAGATAAGAGGCAGTCTGTAATTTTGATTAAGACATTAATGAGTGAGCTAGGACGGATGTTTTTAATAACTATTTGTTCGGCACTTTTGAAATGTACAGCGGCAGAATTCAGAACATAGGCCGTTCTTACAGTATTCTCCCTGTACACCAAGTCAGAACCGTAGGACAAATAAAGGGGGCATATAAGCAGACAATGAAAGCTCTTATTAATATTTATATTATTTATATATTTATATTTGATGATTACATTTCTCTAGAACAGGCTATAGGCTTCATGTGCACCACCAACAGCTAACAGCTTACTACACAACATACACTTAGCATTACTTTCTTAGCTACAGTATACATATACAGTATACATATCTCCCTGGCATATTATATCATTTATGCAGCAGCACACAACCATTTTGGATCACGTTGTTGTGCTGGGCTCACTTGAAGAGGAAGGTGGCGCAATGGTCTTTCATGGGAACATTTTGTCATCAAACTTTGTTATCAAAATCTGTCATTCTCTGGATTTATGGTGCTTTCAAGACAACTGGGAACTCTGAGGGGGGGGGACAAGGTCAGATCATAATGTCATTGATCTTCAGGTCAGAGCTCTAAAATGAGGCCAGAGTTCCCGACATGGAATTCCGAGTTGGATGAGTTTTCTTTCTTTCCCCAGAGTTCCCAGTTGTCTTGAACTCACTGAAGTCTGATTTCCAAGTTCCGAGTTTCCAGCTGTTATGAACGCGGCAAAAGTCATGCTGGATTGACAGCATGGCCAATGTTGAATGTTTATATTTTTAAGCTTGGAAAAGAGACCCTTAAACCCAGACTTGGACCACAGACCCACTCCACTGAATAGCAGGCTAGTGATTGCTCAGCAGGCTAGTTTGCAGTTAGCCACTGATTCCTTCCAAACCACTCATTGTTGAATTTGCAATTTCTAAACTCAGCAAAAAAAGAAATGTCCTCTCACTGTCAACTGCATTTATTTTCAGCAAACTTAACAAGTTTAAATATTTGTATGAACATAAGATTCAACAACTGAGACATAAACTGAACAAGTTCCACAGACCTGTGACTAACAGAAATGGAATAATGTGTCCCTGAACAAAGGGAGGTCAAAATCAAAAGTAACAATCAGTACTGGTGTGGCCACCAGCTGCATTAAGTACTGCAGTGCATCTCCTCTTCATGGACTGCACCAGATTTGCCAGTTCTTTCTGTGAGATGTTACCCGCTCTTACACCAAGACACCTGCAAGTTCCCGGACATTTCAGGGGGGAATGGCCCTAGCCCTCACCCTTCGATCCAACAGGTCCAAGACATGCTCAATAGAATTTAATTCCGGGCTCTTCGCTGGCCATGGCAAACACTGGCAAACACTGGCAAACACTGACATTCCTGAAATCACGCACCGAATGAGCTGTATGGCTGGTGTTATTGTCATGCTGGAGAGTCATGTCAGAATGAGCCTGCAGGAAGGGTACCACATGAGGGAGGAGGATGTCTTCCCTGTAACGCACAGCGTTGAGACAGCCTGCAATGACAACAAGCTCAGTCCGATGATGCTGTGACGCAATGCCCCAGACCATGATGGACCCTCCACCTCCAAATCGATCCTGCTCCAGAGTACAGGTCTCGGTGTAACGCTCATTCCTTCAACGATAAACGTGAATCCGATCATCACCCCTGGTGAGACAAAACCGCGACTCATCAGTGAAGAGCACTTTTATCCAGTCCTGTCTGGTCCAGCGACGGTGGGTTTGTGCAATAGGCGACGTTGTTGCCGGTGATAATGCTAATAACGTTTCAGTCAGGGACATCACTCGCTTTGAGACCTTGAAGTAGTTGTTCCCCTTGCTCTGCAAGGGCCGCAGCTTTTGTGGAGCGATGGGTATCGATGCTTCGAGCGTGGCTGTTGTTGATGTGTGCAGAGGGTCCCTGGTTCGAGCCCAGGTAGGGGTGAGGTGAGGGAACGGAAGCTATACTGTTACATACAGTGGGGCAAAAAAGTATTTAGTCAGCCACCAATTATGCAAGTTCTCCCACTTAAAAAAACATGAGAGAGGCCTGTAATTGTCATCATAGGTACATTTCAACTATGACAAACAAAATTTGAAAAAAAATCCAGAAAATCACATTGTAGGATTTTTAATGAATTTATTTGACAATTATGGTGGAAAACAAGTATTTGGTCACCTACAAACAAGCAAGATTTCTGGCTCTCACAGACCTGTAACTTCTTCTTTAAGAGGCTCCTCTGTCCTCCACTCGTTATCTGTATTAATGGCACCTGTTTGAACTTTTATCAGAATAAAAGACACCTGTCCACAACCTCAAACAGTCACACTCCAAACTCCACTATGGCCAAGACTAAAGAGCTGTCAAAGGACACCAGAAACAAAATTCTAGACCTGCACCAGGCTGGGAAGACTGAATCTGCAATAGTTAAGCAGCTTGGTTTGAAGAAATCAACTGTGGGAGCAATTATTAGGAAATGGAAGACATACAAGACCACTGATTATCTCCCTCGATCTGGGGCTCCACGCAAGATCTCACCCAGTGGGGTCAAAATGATCACAAGAACGGTGAGCAAAAATCGCAGAACCACACGGGGGGACCTAGTGAATGACCTGCAGAGAGCTGGGACCAAAGTAACAAAGGAGGACAAAGAATGCTGAGTTGCATCCAAAGAACACCATACCTACTGTGAAGCATGGGGGTGGAAACATCATGATTTGGGGCTGTTTTTCTGGAAAGGGACCAGGACGACTGATCCGTGTAAAGGAAAGAATGAATGAAGAAGAATGAAATCCATGTTTTATTATTTTATTTCACCTTTGTTTAACCAGGTAGGCTAGTTGAGAACAAGCTCTCATTTGCAACTGCAACCTGGCCAAGATAAAGCATAGCAGTGTGAACAGACAACACAGAATTACACATGGAGTAAACAATTAACAAGTCAATAACACAGTAGAAAAAAAGGGGAGTCTATATACATTGTGTGCAAAAGGCATGAGGAGGTAGGTGAATAATTACAATTTTGCGGATTTACACTGGAGTGATAAATGATCAGATAGTCATGTACAGGTAGAGATATTGGTGTGCAAAAGAGCAGAAAAGTAAATAAATAAAAACAGTATGGGGATGAGGTAGGTAAAAATGGGTGGGCTATTTTCCGAAAGACTATGTACAGCTGAAGCGATTGGTTAGCTGCTCAGATAGCAGATGTTTGAAGATGGTGAGGGAGATAAAAGTCTCCAACTTCAGCAATTTTTGCAAGCAGGCAGCAGAGAACTGGAACGAAAGGCGGCCAAATAAGGTGTTGGCTTTAGGGATGATCATTGAGATACACGTGCTGGAGCGCGTGCTACGGATGGGTGTTGCCATCGTGACCAGTGAACTGAGATAAGGCGGAGCTTTACCTCGCAAGGACTTGTAGATGACCTGAAGCCAGTGGGTCTGGCGACGAATATGTAGCGAGGGCCAGCCGACTAGAGCATACAGGTCGCAGTGGTGGGTGGTGTAAGGTGCTTTAGTGACAAAACGGATGGCACTGTGATAAACTGCATCCAGTTTTCTGAGTAGAGTGCTGGAAGCAATTTTGTAGATGACATCGCCGAAGTCGAGGATAGTCAGTTTTACTAGGGTAAGTTTGGCGACGTGAGTGAAGGAGGCTTTGTTGCGGAATAGAAAGCCGACTCTAGATTTGATTTTCGATTGGAGATGTTTGATATGAGTCTGGAAGGAGAGTTTACAGTCTAGCCAGACACCTAGGTACTTATAGATGTCCACATATTCAAGGTCGGAACCATCCAGGGTGATGATGCTGGTCAGGATGCAGGTGCTGCGGGTGCAGGCAGCGAATGGTTGAAAAGCATGTATTTGGTTTTACTAGCGTTTAAGAGCAGTTGGAGGCCACGGAAGGAGTGTTGTATGGCATTGAAGCTCGTTTGGAGGTTAGATAGCACAGTGTCCAAGGACGGGCAGAAGTATATAGAATGGTGTCCTCTGCGTAAAAGTGGATCAGGGAATCGTCCGCAGCAAGAGCAACCTCATTGATTTATACAGAGAAAAGAGTCTGCCCGAGGATTGAACCCTGTGGCACCCCCATAGAGACTGCCAGAGGACCGGACAGCATGCCCTCCGATTTGACACACTGAACTCTGTCTGCAAAGTAGTTGGTGAACCAGGCAAGGCAGTCATCCATATAAGAATATGGTGATTGACATAGTCAAAAGCATTGGCAAGGTCGATGAAGACTGCTGCACAGTACTATATTTTATCGATGGCGGTTATGGTATCGTTTAGTACATTGAGTGTGGCTGAGGTGCACCCGTGACCGGCTCGTAAACCAGATTGCACAGCGGAGAAGGTACGGTGGGATTCGAGATGGTCAGTGACCTGTTTGTTGACTTGGCTTTCGAAGACCTTAGATAGGCAGGGCAGGATGGATATAGGTCTGTAACAGTTTGGGTCCAGGGTGTCTCCCCCTTTGAAGAGGGGAATGACTGTGGCAGCTTTCCAATCCTTGGGGATCTCAGACGATATGAAAGAGAGGCTGAACAGGCTGGTAATAGGGGTTGCGACAATGGCGGCGGATAGTTTCAGAAATAGAGGGTCCAGATTGTCAAGCCCAGCAGATTTGTACGGGTCCAGGTTTTGCAGCTCTTTCAGAACATCTGCTATCTGGATTTGGGTAAAGGAGAACCTGGAAAGGCTTGGGCGAGTAGCTGCGGGGGAGGCGGAGCTGTTGGCCGAGGCTGGAGTAGCCAGGCGGAAGGCATGGCCAGCCGTTAAGAAATGCTTGTTGAAGTTTTCGATAATCATGGATTTATCGGTGGTGACCGTGTTACCTAGCCTCAGTGCAATGGGCAACTGGGAGGAGGTGCTCTTGTTCTCCATGGACTTCACAGTGTCCCAGAACTTTTGGGAGTTGGAGCTACAGGATGCAAATTTCTGCCTGAAGAAGCTGGCCTTAGCTTTCCTGACTGACTGTGTGTATTGGTTCCTGACTTGCCTGAACAGTTGCATATCGCGGGGTCTATTTGATGCTATTGCAGTCCACCACAGGATGTTTTTGTACTGGTCGAGGGCAGTCAGGTCTGGAGTGAACCAAGGGCTATATCTGTTCTTAGTTCTACATTTTTTGAACGGAGCATGCTTATCTAAAATGGTGAGGAAGTTACTTTTAAAGAATGACCAGGCATCCTCAACTGACGGGATGAGGTAAATGTCCTTCCAGGATACCCGGGCCATGTCGTTTAGAAAGGCCTGCTCACAGAAGTGTTTCAGGGAGCGTTTGACAGTGATGAGGGGTGGTCGTTTGACTGCAGCTCCGTAGCGGATACAGGCAATGAGGCAGTGATCGCTGAGATCCTGGTTGAAGACAGCGGAGGTGTATTTGGAGGGCCAGTTGGTCAGGATGACGTCTATTAGGGTGCCCTTGTTTACAGATTTAGGGTTGTACCTGGTGGGTTCCTTGATGATTTGTGTGAGATTGAGGGCATCTAGCTTAGATTGTAGGACTGCCGGGGTGTTAAGCATATCCCAGTTTAGGTCACCTAACAGAACAAACTCTGAAGCTAGATGGGAGGCGATCAATTCACAAATGGTGTCCAGGGCACAGCTGGGAGATGAGGGGGGTCGGTAGCAGGCGGCAACAGTGAGAGACTTATTTCTGGAGAGAGTAATTTTCAAAATTAGTAGTTCGAACTGTTTGGGTATGGACCTGGAAAGTATGACACTACTTTGCAGGCTATCTCTGCAGTAGACTGCAACTCCTCCCCCTGGCAGTTCTATCTTGATGGAAAATGTTGTAGTTGGGTATGGAAATCTCAGAATTTTTGGTGGCCTTCCTGAGCCAGGATTCAGACACGGCAAGAACATCAGGTTTAGCAGAGTGTGCTAAAGCAGTGAGTAAAACAAACTTAGGGAGGAGGCTTCTGATGTTGACATGCATGAAACCAAGGCTTTTTCGATCACAGAAGTCAACAAATGAGGGTGCCTGGGGACATGCAGGGCCTGGGTTTACCTCCACATCACCCGCGGAACAGAGGAGGAGTAGAATGAGGGTGCGGCTAAAGGCTATCAAATCTGGTCGCCTAGAGCGTTGGGGACAGAGAATTTAAAGAGCAGATTTCTGGGCATGGTAGAATATATTCAGGGCATATTGCGCAGACAGGGGTATGGTGGGGTGCGGGTACAGCGGAGGTAAGCCCAGGCACTGGGTGATGATGAGAGAGGTTGTATCACTGGACATGCTGGATGTAATGGGTGAGGTCACCGCATGTGTGGGAGGTGGGACAAAGGAAGTATCAGGGGTATGAAGAGTGGAACTAGGGGCTCCATTGTAAACTAAAACAATGATAACTAACCTGAACAACAGTATACAAGGCATATTGACATTTGAGAGAGACATACAGCGAGGCATACAGTAATCACAGGTGTTGAATTGGGAGAGCTAGCTAAAACAGCAGCTAAAACAATAGGTGAGACAACAGCTAATCAGCTAGCACAACAACAGCAGGTAAAATGACGTTGACTAGGCATGGAGTTTCGGATTAACTACACACAGAGCCTGAGTGCGGCTGGGGCCGACAAATAAACATAAACAAGCAGAATGGAGTACCGTGATTAATGGACAGTCCAGCATGCATCAGCTATGTAGCCAAATGATCAGTGTCCAGGGGGCAGCGGTGGATGGGGCAGGGAAGCTAAACTGGCGAGTATTATCCAGGTAAAAAAAACTGGCTGGCTGTGCAGAAGGTAAAAGGTAAAAGCCGCTAGCAGTGGCTAACAATGACTAAATAGCTTGTAGCTAGTTAGCTGGTTAGCTTCTGGAGGTTCTTGAGTGAGTTCTAAAAATAACAAATAATTGCGATTCCGTATCACATTGGGTGAGGCAGGTTACCGGAAGGTATAAACGAATAAAAAATCGAAAAGAGATTGAAAGTAAATATGGGTCCAGTGAGTGGTTGGGAATGCGGCGATTCAGACGGTTAGCAGGCCTGTGCTAACAAGCTAACAGTTAGTAGGCCGGGGCTAAACAAGGTAGCAGTTAGCGGACCAGGGCTAAACAACCTAGCAATTAGCAAGCCGAATTAGCAAGCAAGGAGATAGCAAGGGCTAGAAAGTTAGCCTTTGGGGGACGTCGCGATGGGGTGAGTCTGTTTATGCCTCTTCATGCGGTGACATCGATAGACCGGTCGTGGGTCCGGATATTGTAGCCCACGAGTATGCTTCGGTGGTAGCACAGGAGCTCTGGCCGGGCTAGCTTCAAGCTAAGTGGGTGGAAACGCTAGCCAGGAGTAATCATCCGGGGTTGCGGTTAGCTAGTTCGCTAGTTGTGAAGATCCAGCTGAAAATGTTCCGTTTGCGGTCGGAATCCGTTGGGAATCCGGGGCTAAAAAAATAATAGGTCCGTTATGCTCTGGTTAGAGTCTCGTTGTTCGAACTGGCGAGAGCTTTCCGAGCTAAAGGTTAGCTGATGACCGGTTAGCTGAAGACCGCTAGCAATGGTTTGCTGACTGATAGCTGGTAGTTAGCTGGCAAGCTTCAGTTGAGGGGTTCCGGATCCGAAGTAAATATAAGTACTTTAGAAAAAAAGCAGATCCGCGCTACATTGGGTGAGGCGGGTTGCAGAAGAGTATTTAGAAGTTGAGGTTTAACAAAATGTTTTGAAAAATATGTAAAAAAACAATATATACAAGGGACACGACACGACAAGACGTCTGACTGCTACGCCATCTTGGATCTTGTATCGTGAGATTTTGAGTGAAAACCATCAGCTTCCATCAGCAAGGGCATTGAAGATGAAACGTGGCTGGGTCTTTCAGCATGACAATCATCCCAAACACACTGCCCGGGCAACGAAGGAGTGGCTTCGTAAGAAGCATTTCAAGGTCCTGGAGTGGCCTAGCCAGTCTCCAGATCTCAACCCCATAGAAAATCTTTGGAGGGAGTTGAAAGTCCGTGTTGCCCAGCAACAGCCCCAAAACATCACTGCTCTAGAGGAGATCTGCATGGAGGAATGGGCCAAAATACCAGCAACAGTGTGTGAAAACCTTGTGAAGACTTACAGAAAACGTTTGACCTCTGTCATTGCCAACAAAGGGTATATAACAAAGTATTGAGATAAACTTTTGTTATTGAGCAAATACTTATTTTCCACCATAATTTGCAAATAAATTCATAAAAAATCCTACAATGTGATTTTCTGGATTTTTTTTCTCATTTTGTCTGTCATAGTTCAAGTGTACCTATGATGAAAATTACAGGCCTCTCTCATCTTTTTAAGTGGGA